>NW_027328741.1:54583171-54883171 GCF_048564905.1 Vicugna pacos
AGAGATATGTAATTTGAATAGATTCCTTCAACATGATATTCCGTGTTCCGTACATGTTACATGCATGACGGATTCGACATACATGCATTCCTGAGTTGTGACCATGTGGATTACTGATTTTTCATCCTCTATAAAAGGAATAATTTCATATAGACTCGTGTACACATTTTCACAAGCTTTCCCTAACACAAGTTTCGAATTCGTTCATTTTTCACAGAAGAATACTTCTGGAGTGTATTCAACCTAATAGATATATAATTTACATGAATTCCATCAACATGGCATTCCGGGTTCTGTACATGATACATGCATGACGGATTCGAGAAACATGCGTTTCTGAGTTGTGAGCATGTGGATTAGTGAACTTTCATCCACCAAAGAAGGCATATATTACACTTTGAAATATTTACTCTGACTTCATAAGTTTTTTGTATCACCAGGTTCTAAAATCGGACATTTGGCAGTGGAAAACCCTCTTTGAGCGAATTCTCACCAATACACATGTAATTTACATTGTTTACATAACCATGGCATTCCGTATTCCGAACATGTTTCATGCATCACGGATTCCTCAAACATGCATTTCTGAGCTGTGAACATGCGCATGACAGATGTTTCAACCACCAAACAAGTTATTATGCACTTTGAAATAGTTCCTTGGACTTCGTTGCTTCTCCTATCACCAGTTTCAAGAATCACACTTTGATCCCAGAAAAACCCTCTTGGAGCGAATTCTACCCTAGAGATATGTAATTTGAATAGATTCCTTCAACATGATATTCCGTGTTCCGTACATGTTACATGCATGACGGATTCGACATACATGCATTCCTGAGTTGTGACCATGTGGATTACTGATTTTTCATCCTCTATAAAAGGAATAATTTCATATAGACTCGTGTACACATTTTCACAAGCTTTCCCTAACACAAGTTTCGAATTCGTTCATTATTCACAGAAGAATACTTCTGGAGTGTATTCAAACTAATAGATATATAATTTACATGAATTCCATCAACATGGCATTCCGGGTTCCGTACATGATACATGCATGACGGATTCGAGAAACATGCGTTTCTGAGTTGTGAGCATGTTGATTAGTGAACTTTCATCCACCAAAGAAGGCATATATTACACTTTGAAATATTTACTCTGACTTCATAAGTTTTTTGTATCACCAGGTTCTAAAATCGGACATTTGGCAGTGGAAAACACTCTTTGAGCGAATTCTCACCAATACACATGTAATTTACATTGTTTACATAACCATGGCATTCCGTATTCCGAACATGTTTCATGCATCACGGATTCCTCAAACATGCATTTCTGAGCTGTGAACATGCGCATGACAGATGTTTCAACCACCAAACAAGTTACTTATGCACTTTGAAATAGTTCCTTGGACTTCGTTGCTTCTCCTATCACCAGTTTCAAGAATCACACTTTGATCCCAGAAAAACCCTCTTGGAGCGAATTCTACCCTAGAGATATGTAATTTGAATAGATTCCTTCAACATGATATTCCGTGTTCCGTACATGTTACATGCATGACGGATTCGACATACATGCATTCCTGAGTTGTGACCATGTGGATTACTGATTTTTCATCCTCTATAAAAGGAATAATTTCATATAGACTCGTGTACACATTTTCACAAGCTTTCCCTAACACAAGTTTCGAATTCGTTCATTTTTCACAGAAGAATAATTCTGGAGTGTATTCAACCTAATAGATATATAATTTACATGAATTCCATCAACATGGCATTCCGGGTTCCGTACATGATACATGCATGACGGATTCGAGAAACATGCGTTTCTGAGTTGTGAGCATGTGGATTAGTGAACTTTCATCCACCAAAGAAGGCATATATTACACTTTGAAATATTTACTCTGACTTCATAAGTTTTTTGTATCACCAGGTTCTAAAATCGGACATTTGGCAGTGGAAAACACTCTTTGAGCGAATTCTCACCAATACACATGTAATTTACATTGTTTACATAACCATGGCATTCCGTATTCCGAACATGTTTCATGCATCACGGATTCCTCAAACATGCATTTCTGAGCTGTGAACATGCGCATGACAGATGTTTCAACCACCAAACAAGTTATTATGCACTTTGAAATAGTTCCTTGGACTTCGTTGCTTCTCCTATCACCAGTTTCAAGAATCACACTTTGATCCCAGAAAAACCCTCTTGGAGCGAATTCTACCCTAGAGATATGTAATTTGAATAGATTCCTTCAACATGATATTCCATGTTCCGTACATGTTACATGCATGACGGATTCGACATACATGCATTCCTGAGTTGTGACCATGTGGATTACTGATTTTTCATCCTCTATAAAAGGAATAATTTCATATAGACTCGTGTACACATTTTCACAATCTTTCCCTAACACAAGTTTCGAATTCGTTCATTTTTCACAGAAGAATACTTCTGGAGTGTATTCAACCTAATAGATATATAATTTACATGAATTCCTTCAACATGGCATTCCGGGTTCCATACATGATACATGCATGACGGATTCGAGAAACATGCGTTTCTGAGTTGTGAGCATGTGGATTAGTGAACTTTCATCCACCAAAGAAGGCATATATTACACTTTGAAATATTTACTCTGACTTCATAAGTTTTTTGTATCACCAGGTTCTAAAATCGGACATTTGGCAGTGGAAAACACTCTTTGAGCGAATTCTCACCAATACACATGTAATTTACATTGTTTACATAACCATGGCATTCCGTATTCCGAACATGTTTCATGCATCACGGATTCATCAAACATGCATTTCTGAGCTGTGAACATGCGCATGACAGATGTTTCAACCACCAAACAAGTTACTTATGCACTTTGAAATAGTTCCTTGGACTTCGTTGCTTCTCCTATCACCAGTTTCAAGAATCACACTTTGATCCCAGAAAAACCCTCTTGGAGCGAATTCTACCCTAGAGATATGTAATTTGAATAGATTCCTTCAACATGATATTCCGTGATCCGTACGTGTTACATGCATGACGGATTCGACATACATGCATTCCTGAGTTGTGAGCATGTGGATTACTGATTTTTCATCCTCTATAAAAGGAATAATTTCATATAGACTCGTGTACACATTTTCACAAGCTTTCCCTAACACAAGTTTCGAATTCGTTCATTTTTCACAGAAGAATACTTCTGGATTGTATTCAACCTAATAGATATATAATTTACATGAATTCCATCAACATGGCATTCCGGGTTCCGTACATGATACATGCATGACGGATTCGAGAAACATGCGTTTCTGAGTTGTGAGCATGTGGATTAGTGAACTTTCATCCACCAAAGAAGGCATATATTACACTTTGAAATATTTACTCTGACTTCATAAGTTTTTTGTATCACCAGGTTCTAAAATCGGACATTTGGCAGTGGAAAACACTCTTTGAGCGAATTCTCACCTATACACATGTAATTTACATTGTTTACATAACCATGGCATTCCGTATTCCGAACATGTTTCATGCATCACGGATTCCTCAAACATGCATTTCTGAGCTGTGAACATGCGCATGACAGATGTTTCAACCACCAAACAAGTTATTATGCACTTTGAAATAGTTCCTTGGACTTCGTTGCTTCTCCTATCACCAGTTTCAAGAATCACACTTTGATCCCAGAAAAACCCTCTTGGAGCGAATTCTACCCTAGAGATATGTAATTTGAATAGATTCCTTCAACATGATATTCCGTGTTCCGTACATGTTACATGCATGACGGATTCGACATACATGCATTCCTGAGTTGTGAGCATGTGGATTACTGATTTTTCATCCTCTATAAAAGGAATAATTTCATATAGACTCGTGTACACATTTTCACAAGCTTTCCCTAACACAAGTTTCGAATTCGTTCATTTTTCACAGAAGAATACTTCTGGAGTGTATTCAACCTAATAGATATATAATTTACATGAATTCCATCAACATGGCATTCCGGGTTCCGTACATGATACATGCATGACGGATTCGAGAAACATGCGTTTCTGAGTTGTGAGCATGTGGATTAGTGAACTTTCATCCACCAAAGAAGGCATATATTACACTTTGAAATATTTACTCTGACTTCATAAGTTTTTTGTATCACCAGGTTCTAAAATCGGACATTTGGCAGCGGAAAACACTCTTTGAGCGAATTCACACCAATACACATGTAATTTACATTGTTTACATAACCATGGCATTTCGTATTCCGAACATGTTTCATGCATCACGGATTCCTCAAACATGCATTTCTGAGCTGTGAACATGCGCATGACAGATGTTTCAACCACCAAACAAGTTACTTATGCACTTTGAAATAGTTCCTTGGACTTCGTTGCTTCTCCTATCACCAGTTTCAAGAATCACACTTTGATCCCAGAAAAACCCTCTTGGAGCGAATTCTACCCTAGAGATATGTAATTTGAATAGATTCCTTCAACATGATATTCCGTGTTCCATACATGTTACATGCATGACGGATTCGACATACATGCATTCCTGAGTTGTGACCATGTGGATTACTGATTTTTCATCCTCTATAAAAGGAATAATTTCATATAGACTCGTGTACACATTTTCACAAGCTTTCCCTAACACAAGTTTCGAATTCGTTCATTTTTCACAGAAGAATACTTCTGGAGTGTATTCAACCTAATAGATATATAATTTACATGAATTCCATCAACATGGCATTCCGGGTTCCGTACATGATACATGCATGACGGATTCGAGAAACATGCGTTTCTGAGTTGTGAGCATGTGGATTAGTGAACTTTCATCCACCAAAGAAGGCATATATTACACTTTGAAATATTTACTCTGACTTCATAAGTTTTTTGTATCACCAGGTTCTAAAATCGGACATTTGGCAGTGGAAAACACTCTTTGAGCGAATTCTCACCAATACACATGTAATTTACATTGTTTACATCACCATGGCATTCCGTATTCCGAACATGTTTCATGCATCACGGATTCCTCAAACATGCATTTCTGAGCTGTGAACATGCGCATGACAGATGTTTCAACCACCAAACAAGTTACTTATGCACTTTGAAATAGTTCCTTGGACTTCGTTGCTTCTCCTATCACCAGTTTCAAGAATCACATTTTGATCCCAGGAAAACCCTCTTGGAGCGAATTCTACCCTAGAGATATTTAATTTGAATAGATTCCTTCAACATGATATTCCGTGTTCCGTACATGTTACATGCATGACGGATTCGACATACATGCATTCCTGAGTTGTGTCCATGTGGATTACTGATTTTTCATCCTCTATAAAAGGAATAATTTCATATAGACTCGTGTACACATTTTCACAAGCTTTCCCTAACACAAGTTTCGATTTCGTTCATTTTACACAGAACAATACTTCTGGAGTGTATTCAACCTAATAGATATATAATTTACATGAATTCCATCAACATGGCATTCCGGGTTCCGTACATTATACATGCATGACGGATTCAAGAAACATGCGTTTCTGAGTTGTGAGCATGTGGATTAGTGAACTTTCATCCAGCAAAGAAGGCATATATTACACTTTGAAATATTTACTCTGACTTCATAAGTTTTTTGTATCACCAGGTTCTAAAATCGGACATTTGGCAGTAGAAAACACTCTTTGAGCGAATTCTCACCAATACACATGTAATTTACATTGTTTACATAACCATGGCATTCCGTATTCCGAACATGTTTCATGCATCACGGATTCCTCAAACATGCATTTCTGAGCTGTGATCATGCGCATGACAGATGTTTCAACCACCAAACAAGTTACTTATGCACTTTGAATTAGTTCCTTGGACTTCGTTGCTTCTCCTATCACCAGTTTCAAGAATCACACTTTGATCCCAGAAAAACCCTCTTGGAGCGAATTCTACCCTAGAGATATGTAATTTGAATAGATTCCTTCAACATGATATTCCGTGTTCCGTACATGTTACATGCATGACGGATTCGACATACATGCATTCCTGAGTTGTGACCATGTGGATTACTGATTTTTCATCCTCTATAAAAGGAATAATTTCATATAGACTCGTGTACACATTTTCACAAGCTTTCCCTAACACAAGTTTCGAATTCGTTCATTTTTCACAGAAGAATACTTCTGGAGTGTATTCAACCTAATAGATATATAATTTACATGAATTCCATCAACATGGCATTCCGGGTTCCGTACATGATACATGCAAGACGGATTCGAGAAACATGCGTTTCTGAGTTGTGAGCATGTGGATTAGTGAACTTTCATCCACCAAAGAAGGCATATATTACACTTTGAAATATTTACTCTGACTTCATAAGTTTTTTGTATCACCAGGTTCTAAAATCGGACATTTGGCAGTGGAAAACACTCTTTGAGCGAATTCTCACCAATACACATGTAATTTACATTGTTTACATAACCATGGCATTCCGTATTCCGAACATGTTTCATGCATCACGGATTCCTCAAACATGCATTTCTGAGCTGTGAACATGCGCATGACAGATGTTTCAACCACCAAACAAGTTACTTATGCACTTTGAAATAGTTCCTTGGACTTCGTTGCTTCTCCTATCACCAGTTTCAAGAATCACACTTTGATCCCAGAAAAACCCTCTTGGAGCGAATTCTACCCTAGAGATATGTAATTTGAATAGATTCCTTCAACATGATATTCCGTGTTCCGTACATGTTACATGCATGACGGATTCGACATACATGCATTCCTGAGTTGTGAGCATGTGGATTACTGATTTTTCATCCTCTATAAAAGGAATAATTTCATATAGACTCGTGTACACATTTTCACAAGCTTTCCCTAACACAAGTTTCGAATTCGTTCATTTTTCACAGAAGAATACTTCTGGAGTGTATTCAACCTAATAGATATATAATTTACATGAATTCCATCAACATGGCATTCCGGGTTCCGTACATGATACATGCATGACGGATTCGAGAAACATGCGTTTCTGAGTTGTGAGCATGTGGATTAGTGAACTTTCATCCAGCAAAGAAGGCATATATTACACTTTGAAATATTTACTCTGACTTCATAAGTTTTTTGTATCACCAGGTTCTAAAATCGGACATTTGGCAGTGGAAAACACTCTTTGAGCGAATTCTCACCAATACACATGTAATTTACATTGTTTACATCACCATGGCATTCCGTATTCCGAACATGTTTCATGCATCACGGATTCCTCAAACATGCATTTCTGAGCTGTGAACATGCGCATGACAGATGTTTCAACCACCAAACAAGTTACTTATGCACTTTGAAATAGTTCCTTGGACTTCGTTGCTTCTCCTATCACCAGTTTCAAGAATCACATTTTGATCCCAGGAAAACCCTCTTGGAGCGAATTCTACCCTAGAGATATTTAATTTGAATAGATTCCTTCAACATGATATTCCGTGTTCCGTACATGTTACATGCATGACGGATTCGACATACATGCATTCCTGAGTTGTGTCCATGTGGATTACTGATTTTTCATCCTCTATAAAAGGAATAATTTCATATAGACTCGTGTACACATTTTCACAAGCTTTCCCTAACACAAGTTTCGATTTCGTTCATTTTACACAGAACAATACTTCTGGAGTGTATTCAACCTAATAGATATATAATTTACATGAATTCCATCAACATGGCATTCCGGGTTCCGTACATTATACATGCATGACGGATTCAAGAAACATGCGTTTCTGAGTTGTGAGCATGTGGATTAGTGAACTTTCATCCAGCAAAGAAGGCATATATTACACTTTGAAATATTTACTCTGACTTCATAAGTTTTTTGTATCACCAGGTTCTAAAATCGGACATTTGGCAGTGGAAAACACTCTTTGAGCGAATTCTCACCAATACACATGTAATTTACATTGTTTACATAACCATGGCATTCCGTATTCCGAACATGTTTCATGCATCACGGATTCCTCAAACATGCATTTCTGAGCTGTGAACATGCGCGTGACAGATGTTTCAACCACCAAACAATTTACTTATGCACTTTGAAATAGTTCCTTGGACTTCGTTGCTTCTCCTATCACCAGTTTCAAGAATCACACTTTGATCCCAGAAAAACCCTCTTGGAGCGAATTCTACCCTAGAGATATGTAATTTGAATAGATTCCTTCAACATGATATTCCGTGTTCCGTACATGTTACATGCATGACGGATTCGACATACATGCATTCCTGAGTTGTGACCATGTGGATTACTGATTTTTCATCCTCTATAAAAGGAATAATTTCATATAGACTCGTGTACACATTTTCACAAGCTTTCCCTAACACAAGTTTCGAATTCGTTCATTTTTCACAGAAGAATACTTCTGGAGTGTATTCAACCTAATAGATATATAATTTACATGAATTCCATCAACATGGCATTCCGGGTTCCGTACATGATACATGCATGACGGATTCGAGAAACATGCGTTTCTGAGTTGTGAGCATGTGGATTAGTGAACTTTCATCCACCAAAGAAGGCATATATTACACTTTGAAATATTTACTCTGACTTCATAAGTTTTTTGTATCACCAGGTTCTAAAATCGGACATTTGGCAGTGGAAAACCCTCTTTGAGCGAATTCTCACCAATACACATGTAATTTACATTGTTTACATAACCATGGCATTCCGTATTCCGAACATGTTTCATGCATCACGGATTCCTCAAACATGCATTTCTGAGCTGTGAACATGCGCATGACAGATGTTTCAACCACCAAACAAGCTACTTATGAACTTTGAAATAGTTCCTTGGACTTCGTTGCTTCTCCTATCACCAGTTTCAAGAATCACACTTTGATCCCAGAAAAACCCTCTTGGAGCGAATTCTACCCTAGAGATATGTAATTTGAATAGATTCCTTCAACATGATATTCCGTGTTCCGTACATGTTACATGCATGACGGATTCGACATACATGCATTCCTGAGTTGTGACCATGTGGATTACTGATTTTTCATCCTCTATAAAAGGAATAATTTCATATAGACTCGTGTACACATTTTCACAAGCTTTCCCTAACACAAGTTTCGAATTCGTTCATTATTCACAGAAGAATACTTCTGGAGTGTATTCAAACTAATAGATATATAATTTACATGAATTCCATCAACATGGCATTCCGGGTTCCGTACATGATACATGCATGACGGATTCGAGAAACATGCGTTTCTGAGTTGTGAGCATGTGGATTAGTGAACTTTCATCCACCAAAGAAGGCATATATTACACTTTGAAATATTTACTCTGACTTCATAAGTTTTTTGTATCACCAGGTTCTAAAATCGGACATTTGGCAGTGGAAAACACTCTTTGAGCGTATTCTCACCAATACACATGTAATTTACATTGTTTACATAACCATGGCATTCCGTATTCCGAACATGTTTCATGCATCACGGATTCCTCAAACATGCATTTCTGAGCTGTGAACATGCGCATGACAGATGTTTCAACCACCAAACAAGTTACTTATGCACTTTGAAATAGTTCCTTGGACTTCGTTGCTTCTCCTATCACCAGTTTCAAGAATCACACTTTGATCCCAGAAAAACCCTCTTGGAGCGAATTCTACCCTAGAGATATGTAATTTGAATAGATTCCTTCAACATGATATTCCGTGTTCCGTACATGTTACATGCATGACGGATTCGACATACATGCATTCCTGAGTTGTGACCATGTGGATTACTGATTTTTCATCCTCTATAAAAGGAATAATTTCATATAGACTCGTGTACACATTTTCACAAGCTTTCCCTAACACAAGTTTCGAATTCGTTCATTTTTCACAGAAGAATACTTCTGGAGTGTATTCAACCTAATAGATATATAATTTACATGAATTCCATCAACATGGCATTCCGGGTTCCGTACATGATACATGCATGACGGATTCGAGAAACATGCGTTTCTGAGTTGTGAGCATGTGGATTAGTGAACTTTCATCCACCAAAGAAGGCATATATTACACTTTGAAATATTTACTCTGACTTCATAAGTTTTTTGTATCACCAGGTTCTAAAATCGGACATTTGGCAGTGGAAAACCCTCTTTGAGCGAATTCTCACCAATACACATGTAATTTACATTGTTTACAGAACCATGGCATTCCGTATTCCGAACATGTTTCATGCATCACGGATTCCTCAAACATGCATTTCTGAGCTGTGAACATGCGCATGACAGATGTTTCAACCACCAAACAAGTTATTATGCACTTTGAAATAGTTCCTTGGACTTCGTTGCTTCTCCTATCACCAGTTTCAAGAATCACACTTTGATCCCAGAAAAACCCTCTTGGAGCGAATTCTACCCTAGAGATATGTAATTTGAATAGATTCCTTCAACATGATATTCCGTGTTCCGTACATGTTACATGCATGACGGATTCGACATACATGCATTCCTGAGTTGTGACCATGTGGATTACTGATTTTTCATCCTCTATAAAAGGAATAATTTCATATAGACTCGTGTACACATTTTCACAAGCTTTCCCTAACACAAGTTTCGAATTCGTTCATTTTTCACAGAAGAATACTTCTGGAGTGTATTCAACCTAATAGATATATAATTTACATGAATTCCATCAACATGGCATTCCGGGTTCCGTACATGTTACATGCATGACGGATTCGAGAAACATGCGTTTCTGAGTTGTGAGCATGTGGATTAGTGAACTTTCATCCACCAAAGAAGGCATATATTACACTTTGAAATATTTACTCTGACTTCATAAGTTTTTTGTATCACCAGGTTCTAAAATCGGACATTTGGCAGTGGAAAACACTCTTTGAGCGAATTCTCACCAATACACATGTAATTTACATTGTTTACATAACCATGGCATTCCGTATTCCGAACATGTTTCATGCATCACGGATTCCTCAAACATGCATTTCTGAGCTGTGAACATGCGCATGACAGATGTTTCAACCACCAAACAAGTTACTTATGCACTTTGAAATAGTTCCTTGGACTTCGTTGCTTCTCCTATCACCAGTTTCAAGAATCACACTTTGATCCCAGAAAAACCCTCTTGGAGCGAATTCTACCCTAGAGATATGTAATTTGAATAGATTCCTTCAACATGTTATTCCGTGTTCCGTACATGTTACATGCATGACGGATTCGACATACATGCATTCCTGAGTTGTGAGCATGTGGATTACTGATTTTTCATCCTCTATAAAAGGAATAATTTCATATAGACTCGTGTACACATTTTCACCAGCTTTCCCTAACACAAGTTTCGAATTCGTTCATTATTCACAGAAGAATACTTCTGGAGTGTATTCAAACTAATAGATATATAATTTACATGAATTCCATCAACATGGCATTCCGGGTTCCGTACATGATACATGCATGACGGATTCGAGAAACATGCGTTTCTGAGTTGTGAGCATGTTGATTAGTGAACTTTCATCCACCAAAGAAGGCATATATTACACTTTGAAATATTTACTCTGACTTCATAAGTTTTTTGTATCACCAGGTTCTAAAATCGGACATTTGGCAGTGGAAAACACTCTTTGAGCGAATTCTCACCAATACACATGTAATTTACATTGTTTACATAACCATGGCATTCCGTATTCCGAACATGTTTCATGCATCACGGATTCCTCAAACATGCATTTCTGAGCTGTGAACATGCGCATGACAGATGTTTCAACCACCAAACAAGTTATTATGCACTTTGAAATAGTTCCTTGGACTTCGTTGCTTCTCCTATCACCAGTTTCAAGAATCACACTTTGATCCCAGAAAAACCCTCTTGGAGCGAATTCTACCCTAGAGATATGTAATTTGAATAGATTCCTTCAACATGATATTCCGTGTTCCGTACATGTTACATGCATGACGGATTCGACATACATGCATTCCTGAGTTGTGACCATGTGGATTACTGATTTTTCATCCTCTATAAAAGGAATAATTTCATATAGACTCGTGTACACATTTTCACAAGCTTTCCCTAACACAAGTTTCGAATTCGTTCATTTTTCACAGAAGAATACTTCTGGAGTGTATTCAACCTAATAGATATATAATTTACATGAATTCCATCAACATGGCATTCCGGGTTCTGTACATGATACATGCATGACGGATTCGAGAAACATGCGTTTCTGAGTTGTGAGCATGTGGATTAGTGAACTTTCATCCACCAAAGAAGGCATATATTACACTTTGAAATATTTACTCTGACTTCATAAGTTTTTTGTATCACCAGGTTCTAAAATCGGACATTTGGCAGTGGAAAACCCTCTTTGAGCGAATTCTCACCAATACACATGTAATTTACATTGTTTACATAACCATGGCATTCCGTATTCCGAACATGTTTCATGCATCACGGATTCCTCAAACATGCATTTCTGAGCTGTGAACATGCGCATGACAGATGTTTCAACCACCAAACAAGTTATTATGCACTTTGAAATAGTTCCTTGGACTTCGTTGCTTCTCCTATCACCAGTTTCAAGAATCACACTTTGATCCCAGAAAAACCCTCTTGGAGCGAATTCTACCCTAGAGATATGTAATTTGAATAGATTCCTTCAACATGATATTCCGTGTTCCGTACATGTTACATGCATGACGGATTCGACATACATGCATTCCTGAGTTGTGACCATGTGGATTACTGATTTTTCATCCTCTATAAAAGGAATAATTTCATATAGACTCGTGTACACATTTTCACAAGCTTTCCCTAACACAAGTTTCGAATTCGTTCATTATTCACAGAAGAATACTTCTGGAGTGTATTCAAACTAATAGATATATAATTTACATGAATTCCATCAACATGGCATTCCGGGTTCCGTACATGATACATGCATGACGGATTCGAGAAACATGCGTTTCTGAGTTGTGAGCATGTTGATTAGTGAACTTTCATCCACCAAAGAAGGCATATATTACACTTTGAAATATTTACTCTGACTTCATAAGTTTTTTGTATCACCAGGTTCTAAAATCGGACATTTGGCAGTGGAAAACACTCTTTGAGCGAATTCTCACCAATACACATGTAATTTACATTGTTTACATAACCATGGCATTCCGTATTCCGAACATGTTTCATGCATCACGGATTCCTCAAACATGCATTTCTGAGCTGTGAACATGCGCATGACAGATGTTTCAACCACCAAACAAGTTACTTATGCACTTTGAAATAGTTCCTTGGACTTCGTTGCTTCTCCTATCACCAGTTTCAAGAATCACACTTTGATCCCAGAAAAACCCTCTTGGAGCGAATTCTACCCTAGAGATATGTAATTTGAATAGATTCCTTCAACATGATATTCCGTGTTCCGTACATGTTACATGCATGACGGATTCGACATACATGCATTCCTGAGTTGTGACCATGTGGATTACTGATTTTTCATCCTCTATAAAAGGAATAATTTCATATAGACTCGTGTACACATTTTCACAAGCTTTCCCTAACACAAGTTTCGAATTCGTTCATTTTTCACAGAAGAATAATTCTGGAGTGTATTCAACCTAATAGATATATAATTTACATGAATTCCATCAACATGGCATTCCGGGTTCCGTACATGATACATGCATGACGGATTCGAGAAACATGCGTTTCTGAGTTGTGAGCATGTGGATTAGTGAACTTTCATCCACCAAAGAAGGCATATATTACACTTTGAAATATTTACTCTGACTTCATAAGTTTTTTGTATCACCAGGTTCTAAAATCGGACATTTGGCAGTGGAAAACACTCTTTGAGCGAATTCTCACCAATACACATGTAATTTACATTGTTTACATAACCATGGCATTCCGTATTCCGAACATGTTTCATGCATCACGGATTCCTCAAACATGCATTTCTGAGCTGTGAACATGCGCATGACAGATGTTTCAACCACCAAACAAGTTATTATGCACTTTGAAATAGTTCCTTGGACTTCGTTGCTTCTCCTATCACCAGTTTCAAGAATCACACTTTGATCCCAGAAAAACCCTCTTGGAGCGAATTCTACCCTAGAGATATGTAATTTGAATAGATTCCTTCAACATGATATTCCGTGTTCCGTACATGTTACATGCATGACGGATTCGACATACATGCATTCCTGAGTTGTGACCATGTGGATTACTGATTTTTCATCCTCTATAAAAGGAATAATTTCATATAGACTCGTGTACACATTTTCACAATCTTTCCCTAACACAAGTTTCGAATTCGTTCATTTTTCACAGAAGAATACTTCTGGAGTGTATTCAACCTAATAGATATATAATTTACATGAATTCCTTCAACATGGCATTCCGGGTTCCATACATGATACATGCATGACGGATTCGAGAAACATGCGTTTCTGAGTTGTGAGCATGTGGATTAGTGAACTTTCATCCACCAAAGAAGGCATATATTACACTTTGAAATATTTACTCTGACTTCATAAGTTTTTTGTATCACCAGGTTCTAAAATCGGACATTTGGCAGTGGAAAACACTCTTTGAGCGAATTCTCACCAATACACATGTAATTTACATTGTTTACATAACCATGGCATTCCGTATTCCGAACATGTTTCATGCATCACGGATTCATCAAACATGCATTTCTGAGCTGTGAACATGCGCATGACAGATGTTTCAACCACCAAACAAGTTACTTATGCACTTTGAAATAGTTCCTTGGACTTCGTTGCTTCTCCTATCACCAGTTTCAAGAATCACACTTTGATCCCAGAAAAACCCTCTTGGAGCGAATTCTACCCTAGAGATATGTAATTTGAATAGATTCCTTCAACATGATATTCCGTGTTCCGTACGTGTTACATGCATGACGGATTCGACATACATGCATTCCTGAGTTGTGAGCATGTGGATTACTGATTTTTCATCCTCTATAAAAGGAATAATTTCATATAGACTCGTGTACACATTTTCACAAGCTTTCCCTAACACAAGTTTCGAATTCGTTCATTTTTCACAGAAGAATACTTCTGGATTGTATTCAACCTAATAGATATATAATTTACATGAATTCCATCAACATGGCATTCCGGGTTCCGTACATGATACATGCATGACGGATTCGAGAAACATGCGTTTCTGAGTTGTGAGCATGTGGATTAGTGAACTTTCATCCACCAAAGAAGGCATATATTACACTTTGAAATATTTACTCTGACTTCATAAGTTTTTTGTATCACCAGGTTCTAAAATCGGACATTTGGCAGTGGAAAACACTCTTTGAGCGAATTCTCACCTATACACATGTAATTTACATTGTTTACATAACCATGGCATTCCGTATTCCGAACATGTTTCATGCATCACGGATTCCTCAAACATGCATTTCTGAGCTGTGAACATGCGCATGACAGATGTTTCAACCACCAAACAAGTTATTATGCACTTTGAAATAGTTCCTTGGACTTCGTTGCTTCTCCTATCACCAGTTTCAAGAATCACACTTTGATCCCAGAAAAACCCTCTTGGAGCGAATTCTACCCTAGAGATATGTAATTTGAATAGATTCCTTCAACATGATATTCCGTGTTCCGTACATGTTACATGCATGACGGATTCGACATACATGCATTCCTGAGTTGTGAGCATGTGGATTACTGATTTTTCATCCTCTATAAAAGGAATAATTTCATATAGACTCGTGTACACATTTTCACAAGCTTTCCCTAACACAAGTTTCGAATTCGTTCATTTTTCACAGAAGAATACTTCTGGAGTGTATTCAACCTAATAGATATATAATTTACATGAATTCCATCAACATGGCATTCCGGGTTCCGTACATGATACATGCATGACGGATTCGAGAAACATGCGTTTCTGAGTTGTGAGCATGTGGATTAGTGAACTTTCATCCACCAAAGAAGGCATATATTACACTTTGAAATATTTACTCTGACTTCATAAGTTTTTTGTATCACCAGGTTCTAAAATCGGACATTTGGCAGCGGAAAACACTCTTTGAGCGAATTCACACCAATACACATGTAATTTACATTGTTTACATAACCATGGCATTTCGTATTCCGAACATGTTTCATGCATCACGGATTCCTCAAACATGCATTTCTGAGCTGTGAACATGCGCATGACAGATGTTTCAACCACCAAACAAGTTACTTATGCACTTTGAAATAGTTCCTTGGACTTCGTTGCTTCTCCTATCACCAGTTTCAAGAATCACACTTTGATCCCAGAAAAACCCTCTTGGAGCGAATTCTACCCTAGAGATATGTAATTTGAATAGATTCCTTCAACATGATATTCCGTGTTCCATACATGTTACATGCATGACGGATTCGACATACATGCATTCCTGAGTTGTGACCATGTGGATTACTGATTTTTCATCCTCTATAAAAGGAATAATTTCATATAGACTCGTGTACACATTTTCACAAGCTTTCCCTAACACAAGTTTCGAATTCGTTCATTTTTCACAGAAGAATACTTCTGGAGTGTATTCAACCTAATAGATATATAATTTACATGAATTCCATCAACATGGCATTCCGGGTTCCGTACATGATACATGCATGACGGATTCGAGAAACATGCGTTTCTGAGTTGTGAGCATGTGGATTAGTGAACTTTCATCCAGCAAAGAAGGCATATATTACACTTTGAAATATTTACTCTGACTTCATAAGTTTTTTGTATCACCAGGTTCTAAAATCGGACATTTGGCAGTGGAAAACACTCTTTGAGCGAATTCTCACCAATACACATGTAATTTACATTGTTTACATCACCATGGCATTCCGTATTCCGAACATGTTTCATGCATCACGGATTCCTCAAACATGCATTTCTGAGCTGTGAACATGCGCATGACAGATGTTTCAACCACCAAACAAGTTACTTATGCACTTTGAAATAGTTCCTTGGACTTCGTTGCTTCTCCTATCACCAGTTTCAAGAATCACATTTTGATCCCAGGAAAACCCTCTTGGAGCGAATTCTACCCTAGAGATATTTAATTTGAATAGATTCCTTCAACATGATATTCCGTGTTCCGTACATGTTACATGCATGACGGATTCGACATACATGCATTCCTGAGTTGTGTCCATGTGGATTACTGATTTTTCATCCTCTATAAAAGGAATAATTTCATATAGACTCGTGTACACATTTTCACAAGCTTTCCCTAACACAAGTTTCGATTTCGTTCATTTTACACAGAACAATACTTCTGGAGTGTATTCAACCTAATAGATATATAATTTACATGAATTCCATCAACATGGCATTCCGGGTTCCGTACATTATACATGCATGACGGATTCAAGAAACATGCGTTTCTGAGTTGTGAGCATGTGGATTAGTGAACTTTCATCCAGCAAAGAAGGCATATATTACACTTTGAAATATTTACTCTGACTTCATAAGTTTTTTGTATCACCAGGTTCTAAAATCGGACATTTGGCAGTAGAAAACACTCTTTGAGCGAATTCTCACCAATACACATGTAATTTACATTGTTTACATAACCATGGCATTCCGTATTCCGAACATGTTTCATGCATCACGGATTCCTCAAACATGCATTTCTGAGCTGTGATCATGCGCATGACAGATGTTTCAACCACCAAACAAGTTACTTATGCACTTTGAATTAGTTCCTTGGACTTCGTTGCTTCTCCTATCACCAGTTTCAAGAATCACACTTTGATCCCAGAAAAACCCTCTTGGAGCGAATTCTACCCTAGAGATATGTAATTTGAATAGATTCCTTCAACATGATATTCCGTGTTCCGTACATGTTACATGCATGACGGATTCGACATACATGCATTCCTGAGTTGTGACCATGTGGATTACTGATTTTTCATCCTCTATAAAAGGAATAATTTCATATAGACTCGTGTACACATTTTCACAAGCTTTCCCTAACACAAGTTTCGAATTCGTTCATTTTTCACAGAAGAATACTTCTGGAGTGTATTCAACCTAATAGATATATAATTTACATGAATTCCATCAACATGGCATTCCGGGTTCCGTACATGATACATGCAAGACGGATTCGAGAAACATGCGTTTCTGAGTTGTGAGCATGTGGATTAGTGAACTTTCATCCACCAAAGAAGGCATATATTACACTTTGAAATATTTACTCTGACTTCATAAGTTTTTTGTATCACCAGGTTCTAAAATCGGACATTTGGCAGCGGAAAACACTCTTTGAGCGAATTCTCACCAATACACATGTAATTTACATTGTTTACATAACCATGGCATTCCGTATTCCGAACATGTTTCATGCATCACGGATTCCTCAAACATGCATTTCTGAGCTGTGAACATGCGCATGACAGATGTTTCAACCACCAAACAAGTTACTTATGCACTTTGAAATAGTTCCTTGGACTTCGTTGCTTCTCCTATCACCAGTTTCAAGAATCACACTTTGATCCCAGAAAAACCCTCTTGGAGCGAATTCTACCCTAGAGATATGTAATTTGAATAGATTCCTTCAACATGATATTCCGTGTTCCGTACATGTTACATGCATGACGGATTCGACATACATGCATTCCTGAGTTGTGACCATGTGGATTACTGATTTTTCATCCTCTATAAAAGGAATAATTTCATATAGACTCGTGTACACATTTTCACAAGCTTTCCCTAACACAAGTTTCGAATTCGTTCATTTTTCACAGAAGAATACTTCTGGAGTGTATTCAACCTAATAGATATATAATTTACATGAATTCCATCAACATGGCATTCCGGGTTCCGTACATGATACATGCATGACGGATTCGAGAAACATGCGTTTCTGAGTTGTGAGCATGTGGATTAGTGAACTTTCATCCAGCAAAGAAGGCATATATTACACTTTGAAATATTTACTCTGACTTCATAAGTTTTTTGTATCACCAGGTTCTAAAATCGGACATTTGGCAGTGGAAAACACTCTTTGAGCGAATTCTCACCAATACACATGTAATTTACATTGTTTACATAACCATGGCATTCCGTATTCCGAACATGTTTCATGCATCACGGATTCCTCAAACATGCATTTCTGAGCTGTGAACATGCGCATGACAGATGTTTCAACCACCAAACAAGTTACTTATGCACTTTGAAATAGTTCCTTGGACTTCGTTGCTTCTCCTATCACCAGTTTCAAGAATCACACTTTGATCCCAGAAAAACCCTCTTGGAGCGAATTCTACCCTAGAGATATGTAATTTGAATAGATTCCTTCAACATGATATTCCGTGTTCCGTACATGTTACATGCATGACGGATTCGACATACATGCATTCCTGAGTTGTGACCATGTGGATTACTGATTTTTCATCCTCTATAAAAGGAATAATTTCATATAGACTCGTGTACACATTTTCACAAGCTTTCCCTAACACAAGTTTCGAATTCGTTCATTTTTCACAGAAGAATAATTCTGGAGTGTATTCAACCTAATAGATATATAATTTACATGAATTCCATCAACATGGCATTCCGGGTTCCGTACATGATACATGCATGACGGATTCGAGAAACATGCGTTTCTGAGTTGTGAGCATGTGGATTAGTGAACTTTCATCCACCAAAGAAGGCATATATTACACTTTGAAATATTTACTCTGACTTCATAAGTTTTTTGTATCACCAGGTTCTAAAATCGGACATTTGGCAGTGGAAAACACTCTTTGAGCGAATTCTCACCAATACACATGTAATTTACATTGTTTACATAACCATGGCATTCCGTATTCCGAACATGTTTCATGCATCACGGATTCCTCAAACATGCATTTCTGAGCTGTGAACATGCGCATGACAGATGTTTCAACCACCAAACAAGTTATTATGCACTTTGAAATAGTTCCTTGGACTTCGTTGCTTCTCCTATCACCAGTTTCAAGAATCACACTTTGATCCCAGAAAAACCCTCTTGGAGCGAATTCTACCCTAGAGATATGTAATTTGAATAGATTCCTTCAACATGATATTCCGTGTTCCGTACATGTTACATGCATGACGGATTCGACATACATGCATTCCTGAGTTGTGACCATGTGGATTACTGATTTTTCATCCTCTATAAAAGGAATAATTTCATATAGACTCGTGTACACATTTTCACAATCTTTCCCTAACACAAGTTTCGAATTCGTTCATTTTTCACAGAAGAATACTTCTGGAGTGTATTCAACCTAATAGATATATAATTTACATGAATTCCTTCAACATGGCATTCCGGGTTCCATACATGATACATGCATGACGGATTCGAGAAACATGCGTTTCTGAGTTGTGAACATGTGGATTAGTGAACTTTCATCCACCAAAGAAGGCATATATTACACTTTGAAATATTTACTCTGACTTCATAAGTTTTTTGTATCACCAGGTTCTAAAATCGGACATTTGGCAGTGGAAAACACTCTTTGAGCGAATTCTCACCAATACACATGTAATTTACATTGTTTACATAACCATGGCATTCCGTATTCCGAACATGTTTCATGCATCACGGATTCATCAAACATGCATTTCTGAGCTGTGAACATGCGCATGACAGATGTTTCAACCACCAAACAAGTTACTTATGCACTTTGAAATAGTTCCTTGGACTTCGTTGCTTCTCCTATCACCAGTTTCAAGAATCACACTTTGATCCCAGAAAAACCCTCTTGGAGCGAATTCTACCCTAGAGATATGTAATTTGAATAGATTCCTTCAACATGATATTCCGTGTTCCGTACGTGTTACATGCATGACGGATTCGACATACATGCATTCCTGAGTTGTGAGCATGTGGATTACTGATTTTTCATCCTCTATAAAAGGAATAATTTCATATAGACTCGTGTACACATTTTCACAAGCTTTCCCTAACACAAGTTTCGAATTCGTTCATTTTTCACAGAAGAATACTTCTGGATTGTATTCAACCTAATAGATATATAATTTACATGAATTCCATCAACATGGCATTCCGGGTTCCGTACATGATACATGCATGACGGATTCGAGAAACATGCGTTTCTGAGTTGTGAGCATGTGGATTAGTGAACTTTCATCCACCAAAGAAGGCATATATTACACTTTGAAATATTTACTCTGACTTCATAAGTTTTTTGTATCACCAGGTTCTAAAATCGGACATTTGGCAGTGGAAAACACTCTTTGAGCGAATTCTCACCTATACACATGTAATTTACATTGTTTACATAACCATGGCATTCCGTATTCCGAACATGTTTCATGCATCACGGATTCCTCAAACATGCATTTCTGAGCTGTGAACATGCGCATGACAGATGTTTCAACCACCAAACAAGTTATTATGCACTTTGAAATAGTTCCTTGGACTTCGTTGCTTCTCCTATCACCAGTTTCAAGAATCACACTTTGATCCCAGAAAAACCCTCTTGGAGCGAATTCTACCCTAGAGATATGTAATTTGAATAGATTCCTTCAACATGATATTCCGTGTTCCGTACATGTTACATGCATGACGGATTCGACATACATGCATTCCTGAGTTGTGAGCATGTGGATTACTGATTTTTCATCCTCTATAAAAGGAATAATTTCATATAGACTCGTGTACACATTTTCACAAGCTTTCCCTAACACAAGTTTCGAATTCGTTCATTTTTCACAGAAGAATACTTCTGGAGTGTATTCAACCTAATAGATATATAATTTACATGAATTCCATCAACATGGCATTCCGGGTTCCGTACATGATACATGCATGACGGATTCGAGAAACATGCGTTTCTGAGTTGTGAGCATGTGGATTAGTGAACTTTCATCCACCAAAGAAGGCATATATTACACTTTGAAATATTTACTCTGACTTCATAAGTTTTTTGTATCACCAGGTTCTAAAATCGGACATTTGGCAGCGGAAAACACTCTTTGAGCGAATTCACACCAATACACATGTAATTTACATTGTTTACATAACCATGGCATTTCGTATTCCGAACATGTTTCATGCATCACGGATTCCTCAAACATGCATTTCTGAGCTGTGAACATGCGCATGACAGATGTTTCAACCACCAAACAAGTTACTTATGCACTTTGAAATAGTTCCTTGGACTTCGTTGCTTCTCCTATCACCAGTTTCAAGAATCACACTTTGATCCCAGAAAAACCCTCTTGGAGCGAATTCTACCCTAGAGATATGTAATTTGAATAGATTCCTTCAACATGATATTCCGTGTTCCATACATGTTACATGCATGACGGATTCGACATACATGCATTCCTGAGTTGTGACCATGTGGATTACTGATTTTTCATCCTCTATAAAAGGAATAATTTCATATAGACTCGTGTACACATTTTCACAAGCTTTCCCTAACACAAGTTTCGAATTCGTTCATTTTTCACAGAAGAATACTTCTGGAGTGTATTCAACCTAATAGATATATAATTTACATGAATTCCATCAACATGGCATTCCGGGTTCCGTACATGATACATGCATGACGGATTCGAGAAACATGCGTTTCTGAGTTGTGAGCATGTGGATTAGTGAACTTTCATCCAGCAAAGAAGGCATATATTACACTTTGAAATATTTACTCTGACTTCATAAGTTTTTTGTATCACCAGGTTCTAAAATCGGACATTTGGCAGTGGAAAACACTCTTTGAGCGAATTCTCACCAATACACATGTAATTTACATTGTTTACATCACCATGGCATTCCGTATTCCGAACATGTTTCATGCATCACGGATTCCTCAAACATGCATTTCTGAGCTGTGAACATGCGCATGACAGATGTTTCAACCACCAAACAAGTTACTTATGCACTTTGAAATAGTTCCTTGGACTTCGTTGCTTCTCCTATCACCAGTTTCAAGAATCACATTTTGATCCCAGGAAAACCCTCTTGGAGCGAATTCTACCCTAGAGATATTTAATTTGAATAGATTCCTTCAACATGATATTCCGTGTTCCGTACATGTTACATGCATGACGGATTCGACATACATGCATTCCTGAGTTGTGTCCATGTGGATTACTGATTTTTCATCCTCTATAAAAGGAATAATTTCATATAGACTCGTGTACACATTTTCACAAGCTTTCCCTAACACAAGTTTCGATTTCGTTCATTTTACACAGAACAATACTTCTGGAGTGTATTCAACCTAATAGATATATAATTTACATGAATTCCATCAACATGGCATTCCGGGTTCCGTACATTATACATGCATGACGGATTCAAGAAACATGCGTTTCTGAGTTGTGAGCATGTGGATTAGTGAACTTTCATCCAGCAAAGAAGGCATATATTACACTTTGAAATATTTACTCTGACTTCATAAGTTTTTTGTATCACCAGGTTCTAAAATCGGACATTTGGCAGTAGAAAACACTCTTTGAGCGAATTCTCACCAATACACATGTAATTTACATTGTTTACATAACCATGGCATTCCGTATTCCGAACATGTTTCATGCATCACGGATTCCTCAAACATGCATTTCTGAGCTGTGATCATGCGCATGACAGATGTTTCAACCACCAAACAAGTTACTTATGCACTTTGAATTAGTTCCTTGGACTTCGTTGCTTCTCCTATCACCAGTTTCAAGAATCACACTTTGATCCCAGAAAAACCCTCTTGGAGCGAATTCTACCCTAGAGATATGTAATTTGAATAGATTCCTTCAACATGATATTCCGTGTTCCGTACATGTTACATGCATGACGGATTCGACATACATGCATTCCTGAGTTGTGACCATGTGGATTACTGATTTTTCATCCTCTATAAAAGGA
Source organism: Vicugna pacos (assembly GCF_048564905.1). Classification (NCBI taxonomy): domain Eukaryota; kingdom Metazoa; phylum Chordata; class Mammalia; order Artiodactyla; family Camelidae; genus Vicugna; species Vicugna pacos. The sequence goes on from NW_027328741.1 coordinate 54,607,045, forward strand.
ATAATTTCATATAGACTCGTGTACACATTTTCACAAGCTTTCCCTAACACAAGTTTCGAATTCGTTCATTTTTCACAGAAGAATACTTCTGGAGTGTATTCAACCTAATAGATATATAATTTACATGAATTCCATCAACATGGCATTCCGGGTTCCGTACATGATACATGCAAGACGGATTCGAGAAACATGCGTTTCTGAGTTGTGAGCATGTGGATTAGTGAACTTTCATCCACCAAAGAAGGCATATATTACACTTTGAAATATTTACTCTGACTTCATAAGTTTTTTGTATCACCAGGTTCTAAAATCGGACATTTGGCAGCGGAAAACACTCTTTGAGCGAATTCTCACCAATACACATGTAATTTACATTGTTTACATAACCATGGCATTCCGTATTCCGAACATGTTTCATGCATCACGGATTCCTCAAACATGCATTTCTGAGCTGTGAACATGCGCATGACAGATGTTTCAACCACCAAACAAGTTACTTATGCACTTTGAAATAGTTCCTTGGACTTCGTTGCTTCTCCTATCACCAGTTTCAAGAATCACACTTTGATCCCAGAAAAACCCTCTTGGAGCGAATTCTACCCTAGAGATATGTAATTTGAATAGATTCCTTCAACATGATATTCCGTGTTCCGTACATGTTACATGCATGACGGATTCGACATACATGCATTCCTGAGTTGTGAGCATGTGGATTACTGATTTTTCATCCTCTATAAAAGGAATAATTTCATATAGACTCGTGTACACATTTTCACAAGCTTTCCCTAACACAAGTTTCGAATTCGTTCATTTTTCACAGAAGAATACTTCTGGAGTGTATTCAACCTAATAGATATATAATTTACATGAATTCCATCAACATGGCATTCCGGGTTCCGTACATGATACATGCATGACGGATTCGAGAAACATGCGTTTCTGAGTTGTGAGCATGTGGATTAGTGAACTTTCATCCAGCAAAGAAGGCATATATTACACTTTGAAATATTTACTCTGACTTCATAAGTTTTTTGTATCACCAGGTTCTAAAATCGGACATTTGGCAGTGGAAAACACTCTTTGAGCGAATTCTCACCAATACACATGTAATTTACATTGTTTACATCACCATGGCATTCCGTATTCCGAACATGTTTCATGCATCACGGATTCCTCAAACATGCATTTCTGAGCTGTGAACATGCGCATGACAGATGTTTCAACCACCAAACAAGTTACTTATGCACTTTGAAATAGTTCCTTGGACTTCGTTGCTTCTCCTATCACCAGTTTCAAGAATCACATTTTGATCCCAGGAAAACCCTCTTGGAGCGAATTCTACCCTAGAGATATTTAATTTGAATAGATTCCTTCAACATGATATTCCGTGTTCCGTACATGTTACATGCATGACGGATTCGACATACATGCATTCCTGAGTTGTGTCCATGTGGATTACTGATTTTTCATCCTCTATAAAAGGAATAATTTCATATAGACTCGTGTACACATTTTCACAAGCTTTCCCTAACACAAGTTTCGATTTCGTTCATTTTACACAGAACAATACTTCTGGAGTGTATTCAACCTAATAGATATATAATTTACATGAATTCCATCAACATGGCATTCCGGGTTCCGTACATTATACATGCATGACGGATTCAAGAAACATGCGTTTCTGAGTTGTGAGCATGTGGATTAGTGAACTTTCATCCAGCAAAGAAGGCATATATTACACTTTGAAATATTTACTCTGACTTCATAAGTTTTTTGTATCACCAGGTTCTAAAATCGGACATTTGGCAGTAGAAAACACTCTTTGAGCGAATTCTCACCAATACACATGTAATTTACATTGTTTACATAACCATGGCATTCCGTATTCCGAACATGTTTCATGCATCACGGATTCCTCAAACATGCATTTCTGAGCTGTGATCATGCGCATGACAGATGTTTCAACCACCAAACAAGTTACTTATGCACTTTGAATTAGTTCCTTGGACTTCGTTGCTTCTCCTATCACCAGTTTCAAGAATCACACTTTGATCCCAGAAAAACCCTCTTGGAGCGAATTCTACCCTAGAGATATGTAATTTGAATAGATTCCTTCAACATGATATTCCGTGTTCCGTACATGTTACATGCATGACGGATTCGACATACATGCATTCCTGAGTTGTGACCATGTGGATTACTGATTTTTCATCCTCTATAAAAGGAATAATTTCATATAGACTCGTGTACACATTTTCACAAGCTTTCCCTAACACAAGTTTCGAATTCGTTCATTTTTCACAGAAGAATACTTCTGGAGTGTATTCAACCTAATAGATATATAATTTACATGAATTCCATCAACATGGCATTCCGGGTTCCGTACATGATACATGCAAGACGGATTCGAGAAACATGCGTTTCTGAGTTGTGAGCATGTGGATTAGTGAACTTTCATCCACCAAAGAAGGCATATATTACACTTTGAAATATTTACTCTGACTTCATAAGTTTTTTGTATCACCAGGTTCTAAAATCGGACATTTGGCAGCGGAAAACACTCTTTGAGCGAATTCTCACCAATACACATGTAATTTACATTGTTTACATAACCATGGCATTCCGTATTCCGAACATGTTTCATGCATCACGGATTCCTCAAACATGCATTTCTGAGCTGTGAACATGCGCATGACAGATGTTTCAACCACCAAACAAGTTACTTATGCACTTTGAAATAGTTCCTTGGACTTCGTTGCTTCTCCTATCACCAGTTTCAAGAATCACACTTTGATCCCAGAAAAACCCTCTTGGAGCGAATTCTACCCTAGAGATATGTAATTTGAATAGATTCCTTCAACATGATATTCCGTGTTCCGTACATGTTACATGCATGACGGATTCGACATACATGCATTCCTGAGTTGTGAGCATGTGGATTACTGATTTTTCATCCTCTATAAAAGGAATAATTTCATATAGACTCGTGTACACATTTTCACAAGCTTTCCCTAACACAAGTTTCGAATTCGTTCATTTTTCACAGAAGAATACTTCTGGAGTGTATTCAACCTAATAGATATATAATTTACATGAATTCCATCAACATGGCATTCCGGGTTCCGTACATGATACATGCATGACGGATTCGAGAAACATGCGTTTCTGAGTTGTGAGCATGTGGATTAGTGAACTTTCATCCACCAAAGAAGGCATATATTACACTTTGAAATATTTACTCTGACTTCATAAGTTTTTTGTATCACCAGGTTCTAAAATCGGACATTTGGCAGTGGAAAACACTCTTTGAGCGAATTCTCACCAATACACATGTAATTTACATTGTTTACATCACCATGGCATTCCGTATTCCGAACATGTTTCATGCATCACGGATTCCTCAAACATGCATTTCTGAGCTGTGAACATGCGCATGACAGATGTTTCAACCACCAAACAAGTTACTTATGCACTTTGAAATAGTTCCTTGGACTTCGTTGCTTCTCCTATCACCAGTTTCAAGAATCACACTTTGATCCCAGGAAAACCCTCTTGGAAACGAATTCTACCCTAGAGATATTTAATTTGAATAGATTCCTTCAACATGATATTCCGTGTTCCGTACATGTTACATGCATGACGGATTCGACATACATGCATTCCTGAGTTGTGTCCATGTGGATTACTGATTTTTCATCCTCTATAAAAGGAATAATTTCATATAAACTCATGTACAAATTTTCACAAGCTTTCCCTAAGACAAGTTTCGAATTCGTGCTTTTTTCACAGAAGAATACTTCTGGAGTGTATTCAACCTAATAGATATATAATTTACATGAATTCCATCAACATGGCATTCCGGGTTCCGTACATTATACATGCATGACGGATTCGAGAAACATGCGTTTCTGAGTTGTGAGCATGTGGATTAGTGAACTTTCATCCACCAAAGAAGGCATATATTACACTTTGAAATATTTACTCTGACTTCATAAGTTTTTTGTATCACCAGGTTCTAAAATCGGACATTTGGCAGCAGAAAACACTCTTTGAGCGAATTCTCACCAATACACATGTAATTTACATTGTTTACATAACCATGGCATTCCGTATTCCGAACATGTTTCATGCATCACGGATTCCTCAAACATGCATTTCTGAGCTGTGAACATGCGCATGACAGATGTTTCAACCACCAAACAAGTTACTTATGCACTTTGAAATAGTTCCTTGGACTTCGTTGCTTCTCCTATCACCAGTTTCAAGAATCACACTTTGATCCCAGAAAAACCCTCTTGGAGCGAATTCTACCCTAGAGATATGTAATTTGAATAGATTCCTTCAACATGATATTCCGTGTTCCGTACATGTTACATGCATGACGGATTCGACATACATGCATTCCTGAGTTGTGACCATGTGGATTACTGATTTTTCATCCTCTATAAAAGGAATAATTTCATATAGACTCGTGTACACATTTTCACAAGCTTTCCCTAACACAAGTTTCGAATTCGTTCATTTTTCACAGAAGAATACTTCTGGAGTGTATTCAACCTAATAGATATATAATTTACATGAATTCCATCAACATGGCATTCCGGGTTCCGTACATGATACATGCATGACGGATTCGAGAAACATGCGTTTCTGAGTTGTGAGCATGTGGATTAGTGAACTTTCATCCACCAAAGAAGGCATATATTACACTTTGAAATATTTACTCTGACTTCATAAGTTTTTTGTATCACCAGGTTCTAAAATCGGACATTTGGCAGTGGAAAACACTCTTTGAGCGAATTCTCACCAATACACATGTAATTTACATTGTTTACATCACCATGGCATTCCGTATTCCGAACATGTTTCATGCATCACGGATTCCACAAACATGCATTTCTGAGCTGTGAACATGCGCATGACAGATGTTTCAACCACCAAACAAGTTACTTATGCACTTTGAAATAGTTCCTTGGACTTCGTTGCTTCTCCTATCACCAGTTTCAAGAATCACACTTTGATCCCAGGAAAACCCTCTTGGAGCGAATTCTACCCTAGAGATATTTAATTTGAATAGATTCCTTCAACATGATATTCCGTGTTCCGTACATGTTACATGCATGACGGATTCGACATACATGCATTCCTGAGTTGTGTCCATGTGGATTACTGATTTTTCATCCTCTATAAAAGGAATAATTTCATATAGACTCGTGTACACATTTTCACAAGCTTTCCCTAACACAAGTTTCGAATTCGTTCATTTTTCACAGAAGAATACTTCTGGAGTGTATTCAACCTAATAGATATATAATTTACATGAATTCCATCAACATGGCATTCCGGGTTCCGTACATTATACATGCATGACGGATTCGAGAAACATGCGTTTCTGAGTTGTGAGCATGTGGATTAGTGAACTTTCATCCACCAAAGAAGGCATATATTACACTTTGAAATATTTACTCTGACTTCATAAGTTTTTTGTATCACCAGGTTCTAAAATCGGACATTTGGCAGCAGAAAACACTCTTTGAGGAATTCTCACCAATACACATGTAATTTACATTGTTTACATAACCATGGCATTCCGTATTCCGAACATGTTTCATGCATCACGGATTCCTCAAACATGCATTTCTGAGCTGTGAACATGCGCATGACAGATGTTTCAACCACCAAACAAGTTACTTATGCACTTTGAAATAGTTCCTTGGACTTCGTTGCTTCTCCTATCACCAGTTTCAAGAATCACACTTTGATCCCAGAAAAACCCTCTTGGAGCGAATTCTACCCTAGAGATATGTAATTTGAATAGATTCCTTCAACATGATATTCCGTGTTCCGTACATGTTACATGCATGACGGATTCGACATACATGCATTCCTGAGTTGTGACCATGTGGATTACTGATTTTTCATCCTCTATAAAAGGAATAATTTCATATAGACTCGTGTACACATTTTCACAAGCTTTCCCTAACACAAGTTTCGAATTCGTTCATTTTTCACAGAACAATACTTCTGGAGTGTATTCAACCTAATAGATATATAATTTACATGAATTCCATCAACATGGCATTCCGGGTTCCGTACATGATACATGCATGATTGATTCGAGAAACATGCGTTTCTGAGTTGTGACCATGTGGATTAGTGAACTTTCATCCACCAAAGAAGGCATATATTACACTTTGAAATATTTACTCTGACTTCATAAGTTTTTTGTATCACCAGGTTCTAAAATCGGACATTTGGCAGTGGAAAACACTCTTTGAGCGAATTCTCACCAATACACATGTAATTTACATTGTTTACATAACCATGGCATTCCGTATTCCGAACATGTTTCATGCATCACGGATTCCTCAAACATGCATTTCTGAGCTGTGAACATGCGCATGACAGATGTTTCAACCACCAAACAAGTTACTTATGCACTTTGAAATAGTTCCTTGGACTTCGTTGCTTCTCCTATCACCAGTTTCAAGAATCACACTTTGATCCCAGGAAAACCCTCTTGGAGCGAATTCTACCCTAGAGATATTTAATTTGAATAGATTCCTTCAACATGATATTCCGTGTTCCGTACATGTTACATGCATGACGGATTCGACATACATGCATTCCTGAGTTGTGTCCATGTGGATTACTGATTTTTCATCCTCTATAAAAGGAATAATTTCATATAGACTCGTGTACACATTTTCACAAGCTTTCCCTAACACAAGTTTCGAATTCGTTCATTTTTCACAGAAGAATACTTCTGGAGTGTATTCAACCTAATAGATATATAATTTACATGAATTCCATCAACATGGCATTCCGGGTTCCGTACATTATACATGCATGACGGATTCGAGAAACATGCGTTTCTGAGTTGTGAGCATGTGGATTAGTGAACTTTCATCCACCAAAGAAGGCATATATTACACTTTGAAATATTTACTCTGACTTCATAAGTTTTTTGTATCACCAGGTTCTAAAATCGGACATTTGGCAGCAGAAAACACTCTTTGAGCGAATTCTCACCAATACACATGTAATTTACATTGTTTACATAACCATGGCATTCCGTATTCCGAACATGTTTCATGCATCACGGATTCCTCAAACATGCATTTCTGAGCTGTGAACATGCGCATGACAGATGTTTCAACCACCAAACAAGTTACTTATGCACTTTGAAATAGTTCCTTGGACTTCGTTGCTTCTCCTATCACCAGTTTCAAGAATCACACTTTGATCCCAGAAAAACCCTCTTGGAGCGAATTCTACCCTAGAGATATGTAATTTGAATAGATTCCTTCAACATGATATTCCGTGTTCCGTACATGTTACATGCATGACGGATTCGACATACATGCATTCCTGAGTTGTGACCATGTGGATTACTGATTTTTCATCCTCTATAAAAGGAATAATTTCATATAGACTCGTGTACACATTTTCACAAGCTTTCCCTAACACAAGTTTCGAATTCGTTCATTTTTCACAGAAGAATACTTCTGGAGTGTATTCAACCTAATAGATATATAATTTACATGAATTCCATCAACATGGCATTCCGGGTTCCGTACATGATACATGCATGATTGATTCGAGAAACATGCGTTTCTGAGTTGTGACCATGTGGATTAGTGAACTTTCATCCACCAAAGAAGGCATATATTACACTTTGAAATATTTACTCTGACTTCATAAGTTTTTTGTATCACCAGGTTCTAAAATCGGACATTTGGCAGTGGAAAACACTCTTTGAGCGAATTCTCACCAATACACATGTAATTTACATTGTTTACATAACCATGGCATTCCGTATTCCGAACATGATTCATGCATCACGGATTCCTCAAACATGCATTTCTGAGCTGTGAACATGCGCATGACAGATGTTTCAACCACCAAACAAGTTACTTATGCACTTTGAAATAGTTCCTTGGACTTTGTTGCTTCTCCTATCACCAGTTTCAAGAATCACACTTTGATCCCAGAAAAACCCTCTTGGAGCGAATTCTACCCTAGAGATATGTAATTTGAATAGATTCCTTCAACATGATATTCCGTGTTCCGTACATGTTACATGCATGACGGATTCGACATACATGCATTCCTGAGTTGTGAGCATGTGGATTACTGATTTTTCATCCTCTATAAAAGGAATAATTTCATATAGACTCGTGTACACATTTTCACAAGCTTTCCCTAACACAAGTTTCGAATTCGTTCATTTTTCACAGAAGAATACTTCTGGAGTGTATTCAACCTAATAGATATATAATTTACATGAATTCCATCAACATGGCATTCCGGGTTCCGTACATGATACATGCATGACGGATTCGAGAAACATGCGTTTCTGAGTTGTGAGCATGTGGATTAGTGAACTTTCATTCACCAAAGAAGGCATATATTACACTTTGAAATATTTACTCTGACTTCATAAGTTTTTTGTATCACCAGGTTCTAAAATCGGACATTTGGCAGCGGAAAACCCTCTTTGAGCGAATTCTCACCAATACACATGTAATTTACATTGTTTACATAACCATGGCATTCCGTATTCCGAACATGTTTCATGCATCACGGATTCCTCAAACATGCATTTCTGAGCTGTGAACATGCGCATGACAGATGTTTCAACCACCAAACAAGTTACTTATGCACTTTGAAAGAGTTCCTTGGACTTCGTTGCTTCTCCTATCACCAGTTTCAAGAATCACACTTTGATTCCAGAAAAACCCTCTTGGAGCAAAATCTACCCTAGAGATATGTAATTTGAATAGATTCCTTCAACATGATATTCCGTGTTCCGTACATGTTACATGCATGACGGATTCGACATACATGCATTCCTGAGTTGTGAGCATGTGGATTACTGATTTTTCATACTCTATAAAAGGAATAATTTCATATAGACTCGTGTACACATTTTCACAAGCTTTCCCTAAAACAAGTTTCGAATTCGTGCTTTTTTCACAGAAGAATAGTTCTGGAGTGTATTCAACCTAATAGATATATAATTTACATGAATTCCATCTACACGGCATTCCGGGTTCCGTACATGATACATGCATGACGGATTCGAGAAACATGCGTTTCTGAGTTGTGAGCATGTGGATTAGTGAAGTTTCATCCACCAAAGAAGGCATATATTACACTTTGAAATATTTACTCTGACTTCATAAGTTTTTTGTATCACCAGGTTCTAAAATCGGACTTTTGGCAGTAGAAAACACTCTTTGAGCGAATTCTCACCAATACACATGTAATTTACATTGTTTACATAACCATGGCATTCCGTATTCCAAACATGTTTCATGCATCACGGATTCCTCAAACATGCATTTCTGAGCTGTGAACATGCGCATGACAGATGTTTCAACCACCAAACAAGTTATTATGCACTTTGAAATAGTTCCTTGGACTTCGTTACTTCTCCTATCACCAGTTTCAAGAATCACACTTTGATCCCAGAGAAACCCTCTTGGAGCGAATTCTACCGTAGAGATATTTAATTTGAATAGATACCTTCAACATGATATTCCGTGTTCCGTACATGTTACATGCATGACGGATTCGACATACATGCATTCCTGAGTTGTGACCATGTGGATTACTGATTTTTCATCCTCTATAAAAGGAATAATTTCATATAGACTCGTGTACACATTTTCACAAGCTTTCCCTAACACAAGTTTCGAATTCGTTCATTTTTCACAGAAGAATACTTCTGGAGTGTATTCAACCTAATAGATATATAATTTACATGAATTCCATCAACATGGCATTCCGGGTTCCGTACATGATACATGCATGATTGATTCGAGAAACATGCGTTTCTGAGTTGTGAGCATGTGGATTAGTGAACTTTCATCCACCAAAGAAGGCATATATTACACTTTGAAATATTTACTCTGACTTCATAAGTTTTTTGTATCACCAGGTTCTAAAATCGGACATTTGGCAGTGGAAAACACTCTTTGAGCGAATTCTCACCAATACACATGTAATTTACATTGTTTACATAACCATGGCATTCCGTATTCCGAACATGATTCATGCATCACGGATTCCTCAAACATGCATTTCTGAGCTGTGAACATGCGCATGACAGATGTTTCAACCACCAAACAAGTTACTTATGCACTTTGAAATAGTTCCTTGGACTTCGTTGCTTCTCCTATCACCAGTTTCAAGAATCACACTTTGATCCCAGAAAAACCCTCTTGGAGCGAATTCTACCCTAGAGATATGTAATTTGAATAGATTCCTTCAACATGATATTCCGTGTTCCGTACATGTTACATGCATGACGGATTCGACATACATGCATTCCTGAGTTGTGACCATGTGGATTACTGATTTTTCATTCTCTATAAAAGGAATAATTTCATATAGACTCGTGTACACATTTTCACAAGCTTTCCCTAACACAAGTTTCGAATTCGTTCATTTTTCACAGAAGAATACTTCTGGAGTGTATTCAACCTAATAGATATATAATTTACATGAATTCCATCAACATGGCATTCCGGGTTCCGTACATGATACATGCATGATTGATTCGAGAAACATGCGTTTCTGAGTTGTGAGCATGTGGATTAGTGAACTTTCATCCACCAAAGAAGGCATATATTACACTTTGAAATATTTACTCTGACTTCATAAGTTTTTTGTATCACCAGGTTCTAAAATCGGACATTTGGCAGTGGAAAACACTCTTTGAGCGAATTCTCATCAATACACATGTAATTTACATTGTTTACATAACCATGGCATTCCGTATTCCGAACATGATTCATGCATCACGGATTCCTCAAACATGCATTTCTGAGCTGTGAACATGCGCATGACAGATGTTTCAACCACCAAACAAGTTACTTATGCACTTTGAAATAGTTCCTTGGACTTCGTTGCTTCTCCTATCACCAGTTTCAAGAATCACACTTTGATCCCAGAAAAACCCTCTTGGAGCGAATTCTACCCTAGAGATATGTAATTTGAATAGATTCCTTCAACATGATATTCCGTGTTCCGTACATGTTACATGCATGACGGATTCGACATACATGCATTCCTGAGTTGTGACCATGTGGATTACTGATTTTTCATCCTCTATAAAAGGAATAATTTCATATAGACTCGTGTACACATTTTCACAAGCTTTCCCTAACACAAGTTTAGAATTCGTTCATTTTTCACAGAACAATACTTCTGGAGTGTATTCAACCAAATAGATATATAATTTACATGAATTCCATCAACATGGCATTCCGGGTTCCGTACATGATACATGCATGACGGATTCGTGAAACATGCGTTTCTGAGTTGTGAGCATGTGGATTAGTGAACTTTCATCCACCAAAGAAGGCATATATTACACTTTGAAATATTTACTCTGACTTCATAAGTTTTTTGTATCACCAGGTTCTAAAATCGGACATTTGGCAGTGGAAAACACTCTTTGAGCGAATTCTCACCAATACAAATGTAATTTACATTGTTTACATAACCATGGCATTCCGTATTCCGAACATGTTTCATGCATCACGGATTCCTCAAACATGCATTTCTGAGCTGTGAAGATGCGCATGACAGATGTTTCAACCACCAAACAAGTTACTTATGCACTTTGAAATAGTTCCTTGGACTTCGTTGCTTCTCCTATCACCAGTTTCAAGAATCACACTTTGATCCCAGAAAAACCCTCTTGCAGCGAATTCTACCCTACAGATATGTAATTTGAATAGATTCCTTCAACATGATATTCCGTGTTCCGTACATGTTACATGCATGACGGATTCGACATACATGCATTCCTGAGTTGTGAGCATGTGGATTACTGATTTTTCATCCTCTATAAAAGGAATAATTTCATATAGACTCGTGTACACATTTTCACAAGCTTTCCCTAACACAAGTTTCGAATTCGTTCATTTTTCACAGAACAATACTTCTGGAGTGTATTCAACCTAATAGATATATAATTTACATGAATTCCATCAACATGGCATTCCGGGTTCCGTACATGATACATGCATGACGGATTCGAGAAACATGCGTTTCTGAGTTGTGAGCATGTGGATTAGTGAACTTTCATCCACCAAAGAAGGCATATATTACACTTTGAAATATTTACTCTGACTTCATAAGTTTTTTGTATCACCAGGTTCTAAAATCGGACATTTGTCAGTGGAAAACACTCTTTGAGCGAATTCTCACCAATACACATGTAATTTACATTGTTTACATAACCATGGCATTCCGTATTCCGAACATGTTTCATGCATCACGGATTCCTCAAACATGCATTTCTGAGTTGTGAACATGCGCATGACAGATGTTTCAACCACCAAACAAGTTACTTATGCACTTTGAAATAGTTCCTTGGACTTCGTTGCTTCTCCTATCACCAGTTTCAAGAATCACACTTTGATCCCAGAAAAACCCTCTTGGAGCGAATTCTACCCTAGAGATATGTAATTTGAATAGATTCCTTCAACATGATATTCCGTGTTCCGTACATGTTACATGCATGACGGATTCGACATACATGCATTCCTGAGTTGTGACCATGTGGATTACTGATTTTTCATCCTCTATAAAAGGAATAATTTCATATAGACTCGTGTACACATTTTCACAAGCTTTCCCTAACACAAGTTTCGCATTCGTTCATTTTTTACAGAACAATACTTCTGAAGTGTATTCAACCTAATAGATATATAATTTACATGAATTCCATCAACATGGCATTCCGGGTTCCGTACATGATACACGCATGACGGATTCGAGAAACATGCGTTTCTGAGTTGTGAGCATGTGGATTAGTGAACTTTCATCAACCAAAGAAGGCATATATTACACTTTGAAATATTTACTCTGACTTCATAAGTTTTTTGTATCACAATGTTCTAAAATCGGACATTTGGCAGTGGAAAACACTCTTTGAGCGAATTCTCACCAATACACATGTAATTTACATTGTTTACATAACCATGGCATTCCGTATTCCGAACATGTTTCATGCAACACGGATTCCTCAAACATGAATTTCTGAGCTGTGAACATGCGCATGACAGATGTTTCAACCACCAAACAAGTTACTTATGCACTTTGAAATAGTTACTTGGACTTCGTTGCTTCTACTATCACCAGTTTCAAGAATCACACTTTGATCCCAGAAAAACCCTCTTGGAGCGAATTCTACCCTAGAGATATGTAATTTGAATAGATTCCTTCAACATGATATTCCGTGTTCCGTACATGTTACATGCATGACGGATTCGACATACATGCATTCCTGAGTTGTGACCATGTGGATTACTGATTTTTCATCCTCTATAAAAGGAATAATTTCATATAGACTCGTGTACACATTTTCACAAGCTTTCCCTAACACAAGTTTCGAATTCGTTCATTTTTCACAGAAGAATACTTCTGGAGTGTATTCAACCTAATAGATATATAATTTACATGAAGTCCGTCAACATGGCATTCCGGGTTCCGTACATGATACATGCATGACGGATTCGAGAAACATGCGTTTCTGAGTTGTGAGCATGTGGATTAGTGAACTTTCATCCACCAAAGAAGGCATATATTACACTTTGAAATATTTACTCTGACTTCATAAGTTTTTTGTATCACCAGGTTCTAAAATCGGACATTTGGCAGTGGAAAACCCTCTTTGAGCGAATTCTCACCAATACACATGTAATTTACATTGTTTACATAACCATGGCATTCCGTATTCCGAACATGTTTCATGCATCACGGATTCCTCAAACATGCATTTCTGAGCTGTGAACATGCGCATGACAGATGTTTCAACCACCAAACAAGTTACTTATGCACTTTGAAAGAGTTCCTTGGACTTCGTTGCTTCTCCTATCACCAGTTTCAAGAAACACACTTTGATCACAGGAAAACCCTCTTGGAGCGAATTCTACCCTAGAGATATGTAATTTGAATAGATTCCTTCAACATGATATTCCGTGTTCCGTACATGTTACATGCATGACGGATTCGACATACATGCATTCCTGAGTTGTGAGCATGTGGATTACTGATTTTTCATCCTCTATAAAAGGAATAATTTCATATAGACTCGTGTACACATTTTCACAAGCTTTCCCTAACACAAGTTTCGAATTCGTTCATTTTTCACAGAACAATACTTCTGGAGTGTATTCAACCTAATAGATATATAATTTACATGAATTCCATCAACATGGCATTCCGGGTTCCGTACATGATACATGCATGACGGATTCGAGAAACATGCGTTTCTGAGTTGTGAGCATGTGGATTAGTGAACTTTCATCCAGCAAAGAAGGCATATATTACACTTTGAAATATTTACTCTGACTTCATAAGTTTTTTGTATCACCAGGTTCTAAAATCGGACATTTGGCAGTGGAAAACACTCTTTGAGCGAATTCTCACCAATACAAATGTAATTTACATTGTTTACATAACCATGGCATTCCGTATTCCGAACATGTTTCATGCATCACGGATTCCTCAAACATGCATTTCTGAGCTGTGAACATGCGCATGACAGATGTTTCAACCACCAAACAAGTTACTTATGCACTTTGAAATAGTTCCTTGGACTTCGTTGCTTCTCCTATCACCAGTTTCAAGAATCACACTTTGATCCCAGAAAAACCCTCTTGGAGCGAATTCTACCCTAGAGATATGTAATTTGAATAGATTCCTTCAACATGATATTCCGTGTTCCGTACATGTTACATGCATGACGGATTCGACATACATGCATTCCTGAGTTGTGACCATGTGGATTACTGATTTTTCATCCTCTATAAAAGGAATAATTTCATATAGACTCGTGTACACATTTTCACAAGCTTTCCCTAACACAAGTTTCGAATTCGTTCATTTTTCACAGAAGAATACTTCTGGAGTGTATTCAACCTAATAGATATATAATTTACATGTATTCCATCAACATAGCATTCCGGGTTCCGTACATGATACATGCATGACGGATTCGAGAAACATGCGTTTCTGAGTTGTGAGCATGTGGATTAGTGAACTTTCATCCACCAAAGAAGGCATATATTACACTTTGAAATATTTACTCTGACTTCATAAGTTTTTTGTATCACCAGGTTCTAAAATCGGACATTTGGCAGCAGAAAACACTCTTTGAGCGAATTCTCACCAATACACATGTAATTTACATTGTTTACATAACCATGGCATTCCGTATTCCGAACATGTTTCATGCATCACGGATTCCTCAAACATGCATTTCTGAGCTGTGAACATGCGCATGACAGATGTTTCAACCACCAAACAAGTTACTTATGCACTTTGAAATAGTTCCTTGGACTTCGTTGCTTCTCCTATCACCAGTTTCAAGAATCACACTTTGATCCCAGAAAAACCCTCTTGGAGCGAATTCTACCCTAGAGATATGTAATTTGAATAGATTCCTTCAACATGATATTCCGTGTTCCGTACATGTTACATGCATGACGGATACGACATACATGCATTCCTGAGTTGTGACCATGTGGATTACTGATTTTTCATCCTCTATAAAAGGAATAATTTCATATAGACTCGTGTACACATTTTCACAAGCTTTCCCTAACACAAGTTTCGAATTCGTTCATTTTTCACAGAACAATACTTCTGGAGTGTATTCAACCTAATAGATATATAATTTACATGAATTCCATCAACATGGCATTCCGGGTTCCGTACATGATACATGCATGACGGATTCGAGAAACATGCGTTTCTGAGTTGTGAGCATGTGGATTAGTGAACTTTCATCCACCAAAGAAGGCATATATTACACTTTGAAATATTTACTCTGACTTCATAAGTTTTTTGTATCACCAGGTTCTAAAATCGGACATTTGGCAGCAGAAAACACTCTTTGAGCGAATTCTCACCAATACACATGTAATTTACATTGTTTACATAACCATGGCATTCCGTATTCCGAACATGTTTCATGCATCACGGATTCCTCAAACATGCATTTCTGAGCTGTGAACATGCGCATGACAGATGTTTCAACCACCAAACAAGTTACTTATGCACTTTGAAATAGTTCCTTGGACTTCGTTGCTTCTCCTATCACCAGTTTCAAGAATCACACTTTGATCCCAGAAAAACCCTCTTGGAGCGAATTCTACCCTAGAGATATGTAATTTGAATAGATTCCTTCAACATGATATTCCGTGTTCCGTACATGTTACATGCATGACGGATTCGACATACATGCATTCCTGAGTTGTGAGCATGTGGATTACTGATTTTTCATCCTCTATAAAAGGAATAATTTCATATAGACTCGTGTACACATTTTCACAAGCTTTCCCTAACACAAGTTTCGAATTCGTTCATTTTTCACAGAACAATACTTCTGGAGTGTATTCAACCTAATAGATATATAATTTACATGAATTCCATCAACATGGCATTCCGGGTTCCGTACATGATACACGCATGACGGATTCGAGAAACATGCGTTTCTGAGTTGTGAGCATGTGGATTAGTGAACTTTCATCCACAAAAGAAGGCATATATTACACTTTGAAATATTTACTCTGACTTCATAAGTTTTTTGTATCACCAGGTTCTAAAATCGGACATTTGGCAGTGGAAAACTCTCTTTGAGCGAATTCTCACCAATACACATGTAATTTACATTGTTTACATAACCATGGCATTCCGTATTCCGAACATGTTTCATGCATCACGGATTCCTCAAACATGCATTTCTGAGCTGTGAACATGCGCATGACAGATGTTTCAACCACCAAACAAGTTACTTATGCACTTTGAAATAGTTCCTTGGACTTCGTTGCTTCTACTATCACCAGTTTCAAGAATCACACTTTGATCCCAGAAAAACCCTCTTGGAGCGAATTCTACCCTAGAGATATGTAATTTGAATAGATTCCTTCAACATGATATTCCGTGTTCCGTACATGTTACATGCATGACGGATTCGACATACATGCATTCCTGAGTTGTGAGCATGTGGATTACTGATTTTTCATCCTCTATAAAAGGAATAATTTCATATAGACTCGTGTACACATTTTCACAAGCTTTCCCTAACACAAGTTTCGAATTCGTTCATTTTTCACAGAACAATACTTCTGGAGTGTATTCAACCTAATAGATATATAATTTACATGAATTCCATCAACATGGCATTCCGGGTTCCGTACATGATACACGCATGACGGATTCGAGAAACATGCGTTTCTGAGTTGTGAACATGTGGATTAGTGAACTTTCATCCACCAAAGAAGGCATATATTACACTTTGAAATATTTACTCTGACTTCATAAGTTTTTTGTATCACCAGGTTCTAAAATCGGACATTTGGCAGTGGAAAACACTCTTTGAGCGAATTCTCACCAATACACATGTAATTTACATTGTTTACATAACCATGGCATTCCGTATTCCGAACATGTTTCATGCATCACGGATTCCTCAAACATGCATTTCTGAGCTGTGAACATGCGCATGACAGATGTTTCAACCACCAAACAAGTTACTTATGCACTTTGAAATAGTTCCTTGGACTTCGTTGCTTCTCCTATCACCAGTTTCAAGAATCACACTTTGATCCCAGAAAAACCCTCTTGGAGCGAATTCTACCCTAGAGATATGTAATTTGAATAGATTCCTTCAACATGATATTCCGTGTTCCGTACATGTTACATGCATGACGGATACGACATACATGCATTCCTGAGTTGTGACCATGTGGATTACTGATTTTTCATCCTCTATAAAAGGAATAATTTCATATAGACTCGTGTACACATTTTCACAAGCTTTCCCTAACACAAGTTTCGAATTCGTTCATTTTTCACAGAAGAATACTTCTGGAGTGTATTCAACCTAATAGATATATAATTTACATGAATTCCATCAACATGGCATTCCGGGTTCCGTACATGATACATGCATGACGGATTCGAGAAACATGCGTTTCTGAGTTGTGAGCATGTGGATTAGTGAACTTTCATCCACCAAAGAAGGCATATATTACACTTTGAAATATTTACTCTGACTTCATAAGTTTTTTGTATCACCAGGTTCTAAAATCGGACATTTGGCAGCAGAAAACACTCTTTGAGCGAATTCTCACCAATACACATGTAATTTACATTGTTTACATAACCATGGCATTCCGTATTCCGAACATGTTTCATGCATCACGGATTCCTCAAACATGCATTTCTGAGCTGTGAACATGCGCATGACAGATGTTTCAACCACCAAACAAGTTACTTATGCACTTTGAAATAGTTCCTTGGACTTCGTTGCTTCTCCTATCACCAGTTTCAAGAATCACACTTTGATCCCAGAAAAACCCTCTTGGAGCGAATTCTACCCTAGAGATATGTAATTTGAATAGATTCCTTCAACATGATATTCCGTGTTCCGTACATGTTACATGCATGACGGATTCGACATACATGCATTCCTGAGTTGTGAGCATGTGGATTACTGATTTTTCATCCTCTATAAAAGGAATAATTTCATATAGACTCGTGTACACATTTTCACAAGCTTTCCCTAACACAAGTTTCGAATTCGTTCATTTTTCACAGAACAATACTTCTGGAGTGTATTCAACCTAATAGATATATAATTTACATGAATTCCATCAACATGGCATTCCGGGTTCCGTACATGATACACGCATGACGGATTCGAGAAACATGCGTTTCTGAGTTGTGAGCATGTGGATTAGTGAACTTTCATCCACAAAAGAAGGCATATATTACACTTTGAAATATTTACTCTGACTTCATAAGTTTTTTGTATCACCAGGTTCTAAAATCGGACATTTGGCAGTGGAAAACTCTCTTTGAGCGAATTCTCACCAATACACATGTAATTTACATTGTTTACATAACCATGGCATTCCGTATTCCGAACATGTTTCATGCATCACGGATTCCTCAAACATGCATTTCTGAGCTGTGAACATGCGCATGACAGATGTTTCAACCACCAAACAAGTTACTTATGCACTTTGAAATAGTTCCTTGGACTTCGTTGCTTCTACTATCACCAGTTTCAAGAATCACACTTTGATCCCAGAAAAACCCTCTTGGAGCGAATTCTACCCTAGAGATATGTAATTTGAATAGATTCCTTCAACATGATATTCCGTGTTCCGTACATGTTACATGCATGACGGATTCGACATACATGCATTCCTGAGTTGTGAGCATGTGGATTACTGATTTTTCATCCTCTATAAAAGGAATAATTTCATATAGACTCGTGTACACATTTTCACAAGCTTTCCCTAACACAAGTTTCGAATTCGTTCATTTTTCACAGAACAATACTTCTGGAGTGTATTCAACCTAATAGATATATAATTTACATGAATTCCATCAACATGGCATTCCGGGTTCCGTACATGATACACGCATGACGGATTCGAGAAACATGCGTTTCTGAGTTGTGAACATGTGGATTAGTGAACTTTCATCCACCAAAGAAGGCATATATTACACTTTGAAATATTTACTCTGACTTCATAAGTTTTTTGTATCACCAGGTTCTAAAATCGGACATTTGGCAGTGGAAAACACTCTTTGAGCGAATTCTCACCAATACACATGTAATTTACATTGTTTACATAACCATGGCATTCCGTATTCCGAACATGTTTCATGCATCACGGATTCCTCAAACATGCATTTCTGAGCTGTGAACATGCGCATGACAGATGTTTCAACCACCAAACAAGTTACTTATGCACTTTGAAAGAGTTCCTTGGACTTCGTTGCTTCTCCTATCACCAGTTTCAAGAAACACACTTTGATCACAGGAAAACCCTCTTGGAGCGAATTCTACCCTAGAGATATGTAATTTGAATAGATTCCTTCAACATGATATTCCGTGTTCCGTACATGTTACATGCATGACGGATACGACATACATGCATTCCTGAGTTGTGACCATGTGGATTACTGATTTTTCATCCTCTATAAAAGGAATAATTTCATATAGACTCGTGTACACATTTTCACAAGCTTTCCCTAACACAAGTTTCGAATTCGTTCATTTTTCACAGAAGAATACTTCTGGAGTGTATTCAACCTAATAGATATATAATTTACATGAATTCCATCAACATGGCATTCCGGGTTCCGTACATGATACATGCATGACGGATTCGAGAAACATGCGTTTCTGAGTTGTGAGCATGTGGATTAGTGAACTTTCATCCACCAAAGAAGGCATATATTATACTTTGAAATATTTACTCTG
Source organism: Vicugna pacos (assembly GCF_048564905.1). NCBI lineage: Eukaryota > Metazoa > Chordata > Mammalia > Artiodactyla > Camelidae > Vicugna > Vicugna pacos. Next base: position 54,627,353 of record NW_027328741.1, read on the forward strand.
ACTTCATAAGTTTTTTGTATCACCAGGTTCTAAAATCGGACATTTGGCAGCAGAAAACACTCTTTGAGCGAATTCTCACCAATACACATGTAATTTACATTGTTTACATAACCATGGCATTCCGTATTCCGAACATGTTTCATGCATCACGGATTCCTCAAACATGCATTTCTGAGCTGTGAACATGCGCATGACAGATGTTTCAACCACCAAACAAGTTACTTATGCACTTTGAAATAGTTCCTTGGACTTCGTTGCTTCTCCTATCACCAGTTTCAAGAATCACACTTTGATCCCAGAAAAACCCTCTTGGAGCGAATTCTACCCTAGAGATATGTAATTTGAATAGATTCCTTCAACATGATATTCCGTGTTCCGTACATGTTACATGCATGACGGATTCGACATACATGCATTCCTGAGTTGTGAGCATGTGGATTACTGATTTTTCATCCTCTATAAAAGGAATAATTTCATATAGACTCGTGTACACATTTTCACAAGCTTTCCCTAACACAAGTTTCGAATTCGTTCATTTTTCACAGAACAATACTTCTGGAGTGTATTCAACCTAATAGATATATAATTTACATGAATTCCATCAACATGGCATTCCGGGTTCCGTACATGATACACGCATGACGGATTCGAGAAACATGCGTTTCTGAGTTGTGAGCATGTGGATTAGTGAACTTTCATCCACAAAAGAAGGCATATATTACACTTTGAAATATTTACTCTGACTTCATAAGTTTTTTGTATCACCAGGTTCTAAAATCGGACATTTGGCAGTGGAAAACTCTCTTTGAGCGAATTCTCACCAATACACATGTAATTTACATTGTTTACATAACCATGGCATTCCGTATTCCGAACATGTTTCATGCATCACGGATTCCTCAAACATGCATTTCTGAGCTGTGAACATGCGCATGACAGATGTTTCAACCACCAAACAAGTTACTTATGCACTTTGAAATAGTTCCTTGGACTTCGTTGCTTCTACTATCACCAGTTTCAAGAATCACACTTTGATCCCAGAAAAACCCTCTTGGAGCGAATTCTACCCTAGAGATATGTAATTTGAATAGATTCCTTCAACATGATATTCCGTGTTCCGTACATGTTACATGCATGACGGATTCGACATACATGCATTCCTGAGTTGTGAGCATGTGGATTACTGATTTTTCATCCTCTATAAAAGGAATAATTTCATATAGACTCGTGTACACATTTTCACAAGCTTTCCCTAACACAAGTTTCGAATTCGTTCATTTTTCACAGAACAATACTTCTGGAGTGTATTCAACCTAATAGATATATAATTTACATGAATTCCATCAACATGGCATTCCGGGTTCCGTACATGATACACGCATGACGGATTCGAGAAACATGCGTTTCTGAGTTGTGAACATGTGGATTAGTGAACTTTCATCCACCAAAGAAGGCATATATTACACTTTGAAATATTTACTCTGACTTCATAAGTTTTTTGTATCACCAGGTTCTAAAATCGGACATTTGGCAGTGGAAAACACTCTTTGAGCGAATTCTCACCAATACACATGTAATTTACATTGTTTACATAACCATGGCATTCCGTATTCCGAACATGTTTCATGCATCACGGATTCCTCAAACATGCATTTCTGAGCTGTGAACATGCGCATGACAGATGTTTCAACCACCAAACAAGTTACTTATGCACTTTGAAAGAGTTCCTTGGACTTCGTTGCTTCTCCTATCACCAGTTTCAAGAAACACACTTTGATCACAGGAAAACCCTCTTGGAGCGAATTCTACCCTAGAGATATGTAATTTGAATAGATTCCTTCAACATGATATTCCGTGTTCCGTACATGTTACATGCATGACGGATACGACATACATGCATTCCTGAGTTGTGACCATGTGGATTACTGATTTTTCATCCTCTATAAAAGGAATAATTTCATATAGACTCGTGTACACATTTTCACAAGCTTTCCCTAACACAAGTTTCGAATTCGTTCATTTTTCACAGAAGAATACTTCTGGAGTGTATTCAACCTAATAGATATATAATTTACATGAATTCCATCAACATGGCATTCCGGGTTCCGTACATGATACATGCATGACGGATTCGAGAAACATGCGTTTCTGAGTTGTGAGCATGTGGATTAGTGAACTTTCATCCACCAAAGAAGGCATATATTATACTTTGAAATATTTACTCTGACTTCATAAGTTTTTTGTATCACCAGGTTCTAAAATCGGACATTTGGCAGCAGAAAACACTCTTTGAGCGAATTCTCACCAATACACATGTAATTTACATTGTTTACATAACCATGGCATTCCGTATTCCGAACATGTTTCATGCATCACGGATTCCTCAAACATGCATTTCTGAGCTGTGAACATGCGCATGACAGATGTTTCAACCACCAAACAAGTTACTTATGCACTTTGAAATAGTTCCTTGGACTTCGTTGCTTCTCCTATCACCAGTTTCAAGAATCACACTTTGATCCCAGAAAAACCCTCTTGGAGCGAATTCTACCCTAGAGATATGTAATTTGAATAGATTCCTTCAACATGATATTCCGTGTTCCGTACATGTTACATGCATGACGGATTCGACATACATGCATTCCTGAGTTGTGAGCATGTGGATTACTGATTTTTCATCCTCTATAAAAGGAATAATTTCATATAGACTCGTGTACACATTTTCACAAGCTTTCCCTAACACAAGTTTCGAATTCGTTCATTTTTCACAGAACAATACTTCTGGAGTGTATTCAACCTAATAGATATATAATTTACATGAATTCCATCAACATGGCATTCCGGGTTCCGTACATGATACACGCATGACGGATTCGAGAAACATGCGTTTCTGAGTTGTGAGCATGTGGATTAGTGAACTTTCATCCACAAAAGAAGGCATATATTACACTTTGAAATATTTACTCTGACTTCATAAGTTTTTTGTATCACAAGGTTCTAAAATCGGACATTTGGCAGTGGAAAACTCTCTTTGAGCGAATTCTCACCAATACACATGTAATTTACATTGTTTACATAACCATGGCATTCCGTATTCCGAACATGTTTCATGCATCACGGATTCCTCAAACATGCATTTCTGAGCTGTGAACATGCGCATGACAGATGTTTCAACCACCAAACAAGTTACTTATGCACTTTGAAATAGTTCCTTGGACTTCGTTGCTTCTACTATCACCAGTTTCAAGAATCACACTTTGATCCCAGAAAAACCCTCTTGGAGCGAATTCTACCCTAGAGATATGTAATTTGAATAGATTCCTTCAACATGATATTCCGTGTTCCGTACATGTTACATGCATGACGGATTCGACATACATGCATTCCTGAGTTGTGACCATGTGGATTACTGATTTTTCATCCTCTATAAAAGGAATAATTTCATATAGACTCGTGTACACATTTTCACAAGCTTTCCCTAACACAAGTTTCGAATTCGTTCATTTTTCACAGAAGAATACTTCTGGAGTGTATTCAACCTAATAGATATATAATTTACATGAATTCCATCAACATGGCATTCCGGGTTCCGTACATGATACACGCATGACGGATTCGAGAAACATGCATTTCTGAGTTGTGAACATGTGGATTAGTGAACTTTCATCCACCAAAGAAGGCATATATTACACTTTGAAATATTTACTCTGACTTCATAAGTTTTTTGTATCACCAGGTTCTAAAATCGGACATTTGGCAGTGGAAAACACTCTTTGAGCGAATTCTCACCAATACACATGTAATTTACATTGTTTACATAACCATGGCATTCCGTATTCCGAACATGTTTCATGCATCACGGATTCCTCAAACATGCATTTCTGAGCTGTGAACATGCGCATGACAGATGTTTCAACCACCAAACAAGTTACTTATGCACTTTGAATTAGTTCCTTGGACTTCGTTGCTTCTCCTATCACCAGTTTCAAGAATCACACTTTGATCCCAGAAAAACCCTCTTGGAGCGAATTCTACCCTAGAGATATGTAATTTGAATAGATTCCTTCAACATGATATTCCGTGTTCCGTACATGTTACATGCATGACGGATTCGACATACATGCATTCCTGAGTTGTGACCATGTGGATTACTGATTTTTCATCCTCTATAAAAGGAATAATTTCATATAGACTCGTGTACACATTTTCACAAGCTTTCCCTAACACAAGTTTCGAATTCGTTCATTTTTCACAGAACAATACTTCTGGAGTGTATTCAACCTAATAGATATATAATTTACATGAATTCCATCAACATGGCATTCCGGGTTCCGTACATGATACATGCATGACGGATTCGAGAAACATGCGTTTCTGAGTTGTGAGCATGTGGATTAGTGAACTTTCATCCACCAAAGAAGGCATATATTACACTTTGAAATATTTACTCTGACTTCATAAGTTTTTTGTATCACCAGGTTCTGTAATCGGACATTTGGCAGCGGAAAACACTCTTTGAGCGAATTATCACCAATACACATGTAATTTACATTGTTTACATAACCATGGCATTCCGTATTCCGAACATGTTTCATGCATCACGGATTCCTCAAACATGCATTTCTGAGCTGTGAACATGCGCATGACAGATGTTTCAACCACCAAACAAGTTACTTATGCACTTTGAAATAGTTCCTTGGACTTCGTTGCTTCTCCTATCACCAGTTTCAAGAATCACACTTTGATCCCAGAAAAACCCTCTTGGAGCGAATTCTACCCTAGAGATATGTAATTTGAATAGATTCCTTCAACATGATATTCCGTGTTCCGTACATGTTACATGCATGACGGATTCGACATACATGCATTCCTGAGTTGTGAGCATGTGGATTACTGATTTTTCATCCTCTATAAAAGGAATAATTTCATATAGACTCGTGTACACATTTTCACAAGCTTTCCCTAACACAAGTTTCGCATTCGTTCATTTTTCACAGAACAATACTTCTGGAGTGTATTCAACCTAATAGATATATAATTTACATGAATTCCATCAACATCGCATTCCGGGTTCCGTACATGATACACGCATGACGGATTCGAGAAACATGCGTTTCTGAGTTGTGAACATGTGGATTAGTGAACTTTCATCCACCAAAGAAGGCATATATTACACTTTGAAATATTTACTCTGACTTCATAAGTTTTTTGTATCACCAGGTTCTAAAATCGGACATTTGGCAGCGGAAAACACTCTTTGAGCGAATTCTCACCAATACACATGTAATTTACATTGTTTACATAACCATGGCATTCCGTATTCCGAACATGTTTCATGCATCACGGATTCCTCAAACATGCATTTCTGAGCTGTGAACATGCGCATGACAGATGTTTCAACCACCAAACAAGTTACTTATGCACTTTGAAATAGTTCCTTGGACTTCGTTGCTTCTACTATCACCAGTTTCAAGAATCACACTTTGATCCCAGAAAAACCCTCTTGGAGCGAATTCTACCCTAGAGATATGTAATTTGAATAGATTCCTTCAACATGATATTCCGTGTTCCGTACATGTTACATGCATGACGGATTCGACATACATGCATTCCTGAGTTGTGAGCATGTGGATTACTGATTTTTCATCCTCTATAAAAGGAATAATTTCATATAGACTCGTGTACACATTTTCACAAGCTTTCCCTAACACAAGTTTCGAATTCGTTCATTTTTCACAGAACAATACTTCTGGAGTGTATTCAACCTAATAGATATATAATTTACATGAATTCCATCAACATGGCATTCCGGGTTCCGTACATGATACATGCATGACGGATTCGAGAAACATGCGTTTCTGAGTTGTGAGCATGTGGATTAGTGAACTTTCATCCACCAAAGAAGGCATATATTACACTTTGAAATATTTACTCTGACTTCATAAGTTTTTTGTATCACCAGGTTCTAAAATCGGACATTAGGCAGTGGAAAACACTCTTTGAGCGAATTCTCACCAATACACATGTAATTTACATTGTTTACATAACCATGGCATTCCGTATTCCGAACATGTTTCATGCATCACGGATTCCTCAAACATGCATTTCTGAGCTGTGAACATGCGCATGACAGATGTTTCAACCACCAAACAAGTTACTTATGCACTTTGAAATAGTTCCTTGGACTTCGTTGCTTCTCCTATCACCAGTTTCAAGAAACACACTTTGATCACAGGAAAACCCTCTTGGAGCGAATTCTACCCTAGAGATATGTAATTTGAATAGATTCCTTCAACATGATATTCCGTGTTCCGTACATGTTACATGCATGACGGATTCGACATACATGCATTCCTGAGTTGTGAGCATGTGGATTACTGATTTTTCATCCTCTATAAAAGGAATAATTTCATATAGACTCGTGTACACATTTTCACAAGCTTTCCCTAACACAAGTTTCGATTTCGTTCATTTTACACAGAACAATACTTCTGGAGTGTATTCAACCTAATAGATATATAATTTACATGAATTCCATCAACATGGCATTCCGGGTTCCGTACATTATACATGCATGACGGATTCAAGAAACATGCGTTTCTGAGTTGTGAGCATGTGGATTAGTGAACTTTCATCCACAAAAGAAGGCATATATTACACTTTGAAATATTTACTCTGACTTCATAAGTTTTTTGTATCACCAGGTTCTAAAATCGGACATTTGGCAGTGGAAAACACTCTTTGAGCGAATTCTCACCAATACACATGTAATTTACATTGTTTACATAACCATGGCATTCCGTATTCCGAACATGTTTCATGCATCACGGATTCCTCAAACATGCATTTCTGAGCTGTGAACATGCGCATGACAGATGTTTCAACCACCAAACAAGTTACTTATGCACTTTGAATTAGTTCCTTGGACTTCGTTGCTTCTCCTATCACCAGTTTCAAGAATCACACTTTGATCCCAGAAAAACCCTCTTGGAGCGAATTCTACCCTAGAGATATGTAATTTGAATAGATTCCTTCAACATGATATTCCGTGTTCCGTACATGTTACATGCATGACGGATTCGACATACATGCATTCCTGAGTTGTGACCATGTGGATTACTGATTTTTCATCCTCTATAAAAGGAATAATTTCATATAGACTCGTGTACACATTTTCACAAGCTTTCCCTAACACAAGTTTCGAATTCGTTCATTTTTCACAGAACAATACTTCTGGAGTGTATTCAACCTAATAGATATATAATTTACATGAATTCCATCAACATGGCATTCCGGGTTCCGTACATGATACATGCATGACGGATTCGAGAAACATGCGTTTCTGAGTTGTGAGCATGTGGATTAGTGAACTTTCATCCACCAAAGAAGGCATATATTACACTTTGAAATATTTACTCTGACTTCATAAGTTTTTTGTATCACCAGGTTCTGTAATCGGACATTTGGCAGCGGAAAACACTCTTTGAGCGAATTATCACCAATACACATGTAATTTACATTGTTTACATAACCATGGCATTCCGTATTCCGAACATGTTTCATGCATCACGGATTCCTCAAACATGCATTTCTGAGCTGTGAACATGCGCATGACAGATGTTTCAACCACCAAACAAGTTACTTATGCACTTTGAAATAGTTCCTTGGACTTCGTTGCTTCTCCTATCACCAGTTTCAAGAATCACACTTTGATCCCAGAAAAACCCTCTTGGAGCGAATTCTACCCTAGAGATATGTAATTTGAATAGATTCCTTCAACATGATATTCCGTGTTCCGTACATGTTACATGCATGACGGATTCGACATACATGCATTCCTGAGTTGTGAGCATGTGGATTACTGATTTTTCATCCTCTATAAAAGGAATAATTTCATATAGACTCGTGTACACATTTTCACAAGCTTTCCCTAACACAAGTTTCGCATTCGTTCATTTTTCACAGAACAATACTTCTGGAGTGTATTCAACCTAATAGATATATAATTTACATGAATTCCATCAACATCGCATTCCGGGTTCCGTACATGATACACGCATGACGGATTCGAGAAACATGCGTTTCTGAGTTGTGAGCATGTGGATTAGTGAACTTTCATCCACCAAAGAAGGCATATATTACACTTTGAAATATTTACTCTGACTTCATAAATTTTTTGTATCACCATGTTCTAAAATCGGACATTTGTCAGTGGAAAACACTCTTTGAGCGAATTCTCACCAATACACATGTAATTTACATTGTTTACATAACCATGGCATTCCGTATTCCGAACATGTTTCATGCATCACGGATTCCTCAAACATGCATTTCTGAGCTGTGAACATGCGCATGAGAGATGTTTCAACCACCAAACAAGTTACTTATGCACTTTGAAATAGTTCCTTGGACTTCGTTGCTTCTCCTATCACCAGTTTCAAGAATCACACTTTGATCCCAGAAAAACCCTCTTGGAGCGAATTCTACCCTAGAGATATGTAATTTGAATAGATTCCTTCAACATGATATTCCGTGTTCCGTACATGTTACATGCATGACGGATACGACATACATGCATTCCTGAGTTGTGACCATGTGGATTACTGATTTTTCATCCTCTATAAAAGGAATAATTTCATATAGACTCGTGTACACATTTTCACAAGCTTTCCCTAACACAAGTTTCGAATTCGTTCATTTTTCACAGAAGAATACTTCTGGAGTGTATTCAACCTAATAGATATATAATTTACATGAATTCCATCAACATGGCATTCCGGGTTCCGTACATGATACATGCATGACGGATTCGAGAAACATGCGTTTCTGAGTTGTGAGCATGTGGATTAGTGAACTTTCATCCACCAAAGAAGGCATATATTACACTTTGAAATATTTACTCTGACTTCATAAGTTTTTTGTATCACCAGGTTCTAAAATCGGACATTTGGCAGCAGAAAACACTCTTTGAGCGAATTCTCACCAATACACATGTAATTTACATTGTTTACATAACCATGGCATTCCGTATTCCGAACATGTTTCATGCATCACGGATTCCTCAAACATGCATTTCTGAGCTGTGAACATGCGCATGACAGATGTTTCAACCACCAAACAAGTTACTTATGCACTTTGAAATAGTTCCTTGGACTTCGTTGCTTCTCCTATCACCAGTTTCAAGAATCACACTTTGATCCCAGAAAAACCCTCTTGGAGCGAATTCTACCCTAGAGATATGTAATTTGAATAGATTCCTTCAACATGATATTCCGTGTTCCGTACATGTTACATGCATGACGGATTCGACATACATGCATTCCTGAGTTGTGAGCATGTGGATTACTGATTTTTCATCCTCTATAAAAGGAATAATTTCATATAGACTCGTGTACACATTTTCACAAGCTTTCCCTAACACAAGTTTCGAATTCGTTCATTTTTCACAGAACAATACTTCTGGAGTGTATTCAACCTAATAGATATATAATTTACATGAATTCCATCAACATGGCATTCCGGGTTCCGTACATGATACACGCATGACGGATTCGAGAAACATGCGTTTCTGAGTTGTGAGCATGTGGATTAGTGAACTTTCATCCACAAAAGAAGGCATATATTACACTTTGAAATATTTACTCTGACTTCATAAGTTTTTTGTATCACCAGGTTCTAAAATCGGACATTTGGCAGTGGAAAACTCTCTTTGAGCGAATTCTCACCAATACACATGTAATTTACATTGTTTACATAACCATGGCATTCCGTATTCCGAACATGTTTCATGCATCACGGATTCCTCAAACATGCATTTCTGAGCTGTGAACATGCGCATGACAGATGTTTCAACCACCAAACAAGTTACTTATGCACTTTGAAAGAGTTCCTTGGACTTCGTTGCTTCTCCTATCACCAGTTTCAAGAAACACACTTTGATCACAGGAAAACCCTCTTGGAGCGAATTCTACCCTAGAGATATGTAATTTGAATAGATTCCTTCAACATGATATTCCGTGTTCCGTACATGTTACATGCATGACGGATTCGACATACATGCATTCCTGAGTTGTGAGCATGTGGATTACTGATTTTTCATCCTCTATAAAAGGAATAATTTCATATAGACTCGTGTACACATTTTCACAAGCTTTCCCTAACACAAGTTTCGAATTCGTTCATTTTTCACAGAAGAATACTTCTGGAGTGTATTCAACCTAATAGATATATAATTTACATGTATTCCATCAACATGGCATTCCGGGTTCCGTACATGATACATGCATGACGGATTCGAGAAACATGCGTTTCTGAGTTGTGAGCATGTGGATTAGTGAACTTTCATCCACCAAAGAAGGCATATATTACACTTTGAAATATTTACTCTGACTTCATAAGTTTTTTGTATCACCAGGTTCTAAAATCGGACATTTGGCAGCAGAAAACACTCTTTGAGCGAATTCTCACCAATACACATGTAATTTACATTGTTTACATAACCATGGCATTCCGTATTCCGAACATGTTTCATGCATCACGGATTCCTCAAACATGCATTTCTGAGCTGTGAACATGCGCATGACAGATGTTTCAACCACCAAACAAGTTACTTATGCACTTTGAAATAGTTCCTTGGACTTCGTTGCTTCTCCTATCACCAGTTTCAAGAATCACACTTTGATCCCAGAAAAACCCTCTTGGAGCGAATTCTACCCTAGAGATATGTAATTTGAATAGATTCCTTCAACATGATATTCCGTGTTCCGTACATGTTACATGCATGACGGATTCGACATACATGCATTCCTGAGTTGTGACCATGTGGATTACTGATTTTTCATCCTCTATAAAAGGAATAATTTCATATAGACTCGTGTACACATTTTCACAAGCTTTCCCTAACACAAGTTTCGCATTCGTTCATTTTTCACAGAACAATACTTCTGGAGTGTATTCAACCTAATAGATATATAATTTACATGAATTCCATCAACATCGCATTCCGGGTTCCGTACATGATACACGCATGACGGATTCGAGAAACATGCGTTTCTGAGTTGTGAGCATGTGGATTAGTGAACTTTCATCCACCAAAGAAGGCATATATTACACTTTGAAATATTTACTCTGACTTCATAAATTTTTTGTATCACCATGTTCTAAAATCGGACATTTGTCAGTGGAAAACACTCTTTGAGCGAATTCTCACCAATACACATGTAATTTACATTGTTTACATAACCATGGCATTCCGTATTCCGAACATGTTTCATGCATCACGGATTCCTCAAACATGCATTTCTGAGCTGTGAACATGCGCATGAGAGATGTTTCAACCACCAAACAAGTTACTTATGCACTTTGAAATAGTTCCTTGGACTTCGTTGCTTCTCCTATCACCAGTTTCAAGAATCACACTTTGATCCCAGAAAAACCCTCTTGGAGCGAATTCTACCCTAGAGATATGTAATTTGAATAGATTCCTTCAACATGATATTCCGTATTCCGTACATGTTACATGCATGACGGATTCGACATACATGCATTCCTGAGTTGTGACCATGTGGATTACTGATTTTTCATCCTCTATAAAAGGAATAATTTCATATAGACTCGTGTACACATTTTCACAAGCTTTCCCTAACACAAGTTTCGAATTCGTTCATTTTTCACAGAAGAATACTTCTGGAGTGTATTCAACCTAATAGATATATAATTTACATGAATTCCATCAACATGGCATTCCGGGTTCCGTACATGATACACGCATGACGGATTCGAGAAACATGCGTTTCTGAGTTGTGAACATGTGGATTAGTGAACTTTCATCCACCAAAGAAGGCATATATTACACTTTGAAATATTTACTCTGACTTCATAAGTTTTTTGTATCACCAGGTTCTAAAATCGGACATTTGGCAGCGGAAAACACTCTTTGAGCGAATTCTCACCAATACACATGTAATTTACATTGTTTACATAACCATGGCATTCCGTATTCCGAACATGTTTCATGCATCACGGATTCCTCAAACATGCATTTCTGAGCTGTGAACATGCGCATGACAGATGTTTCAACCACCAAACAAGTTACTTATGCACTTTGAAATAGTTCCTTGGACTTCGTTGCTTCTACTATCACCAGTTTCAAGAATCACACTTTGATCCCAGAAAAACCCTCTTGGAGCGAATTCTACCCTAGAGATATGTAATTTGAATAGATTCCTTCAACATGATATTCCGTGTTCCGTACATGTTACATGCATGACGGATTCGACATACATGCATTCCTGAGTTGTGAGCATGTGGATTACTGATTTTTCATCCTCTATAAAAGGAATAATTTCATATAGACTCGTGTACACATTTTCACAAGCTTTCCCTAACACAAGTTTCGAATTCGTTCATTTTTCACAGAACAATACTTCTGGAGTGTATTCAACCTAATAGATATATAATTTACATGAATTCCATCAACATGGCATTCCGGGTTCCGTACATGATACACGCATGACGGATTCGAGAAACATGCGTTTCTGAGTTGTGAACATGTGGATTAGTGAACTTTCATCCACCAAAGAAGGCATATATTACACTTTGAAATATTTACTCTGACTTCATAAGTTTTTTGTATCACCAGGTTCTAAAATCGGACATTTGGCAGCGGAAAACACTCTTTGAGCGAATTCTCACCAATACACATGTAATTTACATTGTTTACATAACCATGGCATTCCGTATTCCGAACATGTTTCATGCATCACGGATTCCTCAAACATGCATTTCTGAGCTGTGAACATGCGCATGACAGATGTTTCAACCACCAAACAAGTTACTTATGCACTTTGAAATAGTTCCTTGGACTTCGTTGCTTCTCCTATCACCAGTTTCAAGAATCACACTTTGATCCCAGAAAAACCCTCTTGGAGCGAATTCTACCCTAGTGATATGTAATTTGAATAGATTCCTTCAACATGATATTCCGTGTTCCGTACATGTTACATGCATGACGGATTCGACATACATGCATTCCTGAGTTGTGACCATGTGGATTACTGATTTTTCATCCTCTATAAAAGGAATAATTTCATATAGACTCGTGTACACCTTTTCACAAGCTTTCCCTAACACAAGTTTCGAATTCGTTCATTTTTCACAGAAGAATACTTCTGGAGTGTATTCAACCTAATAGATATATAATTTACATGAATTCCATCAACATGGCATTCCGGGTTCCGTACATGATACATGCATGACGGATTCGAGAAACATGCGTTTCTGAGTTGTGAGCATGTGGATTAGTGAACTTTCATCCACCAAAGAAGGCATATATTACACTTTGAAATATTTACTCTGACTTCATAAGTTTTTTGTATCACCAGGTTCTAAAATCGGACATTAGGCAGTGGAAAACACTCTTTGAGCGAATTCTCACCAATACACATGTAATTTACATTGTTTACATAACCATGGCATTCCGTATTCCGAACATGTTTCATGCATCACGGATTCCTCAAACATGCATTTCTGAGCTGTGAACATGCGCATGACAGATGTTTCAACCACCAAACAAGTTACTTATGCACTTTGAAATAGTTCCTTGGACTTCGTTGCTTCTCCTATCACCAGTTTCAAGAAACACACTTTGATCACAGGAAAACCCTCTTGGAGCGAATTCTACCCTAGAGATATGTAATTTGAATAGATTCCTTCAACATGATATTCCGTGTTCCGTACATGTTACATGCATGACGGATTCGACATACATGCATTCCTGAGTTGTGAGCATGTGGATTACTGATTTTTCATCCTCTATAAAAGGAATAATTTCATATAGACTCGTGTACACATTTTCACAAGCTTTCCCTAACACAAGTTTCGATTTCGTTCATTTTACACAGAACAATACTTCTGGAGTGTATTCAACCTAATAGATATATAATTTACATGAATTCCATCAACATGGCATTCCGGGTTCCGTACATTATACATGCATGACGGATTCAAGAAACATGAGTTTCTGAGTTGTGAGCATGTGGATTAGTGAACTTTCATCCACAAAAGAAGGCATATATTACACTTTGAAATATTTACTCTGACTTCATAAGTTTTTTGTATCACCAGGTTCTAAAATCGGACATTTGGCAGTGGAAAACACTCTTTGAGCGAATTCTCACCAATACACATGTAATTTACATTGTTTACATAACCATGGCATTCCGTATTCCGAACATGTTTCATGCATCACGGATTCCTCAAACATGCATTTCTGAGCTGTGAACATGCGCATGACAGATGTTTCAACCACCAAACAAGTTACTTATGCACTTTGAATTAGTTCCTTGGACTTCGTTGCTTCTCCTATCACCAGTTTCAAGAATCACACTTTGATCCCAGAAAAACCCTCTTGGAGCGAATTCTACCCTAGAGATATGTAATTTGAATAGATTCCTTCAACATGATATTCCGTGTTCCGTACATGTTACATGCATGACGGATTCGACATACATGCATTCCTGAGTTGTGACCATGTGGATTACTGATTTTTCATCCTCTATAAAAGGAATAATTTCATATAGACTCGTGTACACATTTTCACAAGCTTTCCCTAACACAAGTTTCGAATTCGTTCATTTTTCACAGAACAATACTTCTGGAGTGTATTCAACCTAATAGATATATAATTTACATGAATTCCATCAACATGGCATTCCGGGTTCCGTACATGATACATGCATGACGGATTCGAGAAACATGCGTTTCTGAGTTGTGAGCATGTGGATTAGTGAACTTTCATCCACCAAAGAAGGCATATATTACACTTTGAAATATTTACTCTGACTTCATAAGTTTTTTGTATCACCAGGTTCTGTAATCGGACATTTGGCAGCGGAAAACACTCTTTGAGCGAATTATCACCAATACACATGTAATTTACATTGTTTACATAACCATGGCATTCCGTATTCCGAACATGTTTCATGCATCACGGATTCCTCAAACATGCATTTCTGAGCTGTGAACATGCGCATGACAGATGTTTCAACCACCAAACAAGTTACTTATGCACTTTGAAATAGTTCCTTGGACTTCGTTGCTTCTCCTATCACCAGTTTCAAGAATCACACTTTGATCCCAGAAAAACCCTCTTGGAGCGAATTCTACCCTAGAGATATGTAATTTGAATAGATTCCTTCAACATGATATTCCGTGTTCCGTACATGTTACATGCATGACGGATTCGACATACATGCATTCCTGAGTTGTGAGCATGTGGATTACTGATTTTTCATCCTCTATAAAAGGAATAATTTCATATAGACTCGTGTACACATTTTCACAAGCTTTCCCTAACACAAGTTTCGCATTCGTTCATTTTTCACAGAACAATACTTCTGGAGTGTATTCAACCTAATAGATATATAATTTACATGAATTCCATCAACATCGCATTCCGGGTTCCGTACATGATACACGCATGACGGATTCGAGAAACATGCGTTTCTGAGTTGTGAGCATGTGGATTAGTGAACTTTCATCCACCAAAGAAGGCATATATTACACTTTGAAATATTTACTCTGACTTCATAAATTTTTTGTATCACCATGTTGTAAAATCGGACATTTGTCAGTGGAAAACACTCTTTGAGCGAATTCTCACCAATACACATGTAATTTACATTGTTTACATAACCATGGCATTCCGTATTCCGAACATGTTTCATGCATCACGGATTCCTCAAACATGCATTTCTGAGCTGTGAACATGCGCATGAGAGATGTTTCAACCACCAAACAAGTTACTTATGCACTTTGAAATAGTTCCTTGGACTTCGTTGCTTCTCCTATCACCAGTTTCAAGAATCACACTTTGATCCCAGAAAAACCCTCTTGGAGCGAATTCTACCCTAGAGATATGTAATTTGAATAGATTCCTTCAACATGATATTCCGTGTTCCGTACATGTTACATGCATGACGGATACGACATACATGCATTCCTGAGTTGTGACCATGTGGATTACTGATTTTTCATCCTCTATAAAAGGAATAATTTCATATAGACTCGTGTACACATTTTCACAAGCTTTCCCTAACACAAGTTTCGAATTCGTTCATTTTTCACAGAAGAATACTTCTGGAGTGTATTCAACCTAATAGATATATAATTTACATGAATTCCATCAACATGGCATTCCGGGTTCCGTACATGATACATGCATGACGGATTCGAGAAACATGCGTTTCTGAGTTGTGAGCATGTGGATTAGTGAACTTTCATCCACCAAAGAAGGCATATATTACACTTTGAAATATTTACTCTGACTTCATAAGTTTTTTGTATCACCAGGTTCTAAAATCGGACATTTGGCAGCAGAAAACACTCTTTGAGCGAATTCTCACCAATACACATGTAATTTACATTGTTTACATAACCATGGCATTCCGTATTCCGAACATGTTTCATGCATCACGGATTCCTCAAACATGCATTTCTGAGCTGTGAACATGCGCATGACAGATGTTTCAACCACCAAACAAGTTACTTATGCACTTTGAAATAGTTCCTTGGACTTCGTTGCTTCTCCTATCACCAGTTTCAAGAATCACACTTTGATCCCAGAAAAACCCTCTTGGAGCGAATTCTACCCTAGAGATATGTAATTTGAATAGATTCCTTCAACATGATATTCCGTGTTCCGTACATGTTACATGCATGACGGATTCGACATACATGCATTCCTGAGTTGTGAGCATGTGGATTACTGATTTTTCATCCTCTATAAAAGGAATAATTTCATATAGACTCGTGTACACATTTTCACAAGCTTTCCCTAACACAAGTTTCGAATTCGTTCATTTTTCACAGAACAATACTTCTGGAGTGTATTCAACCTAATAGATATATAATTTACATGAATTCCATCAACATGGCATTCCGGGTTCCGTACATGATACACGCATGACGGATTCGAGAAACATGCGTTTCTGAGTTGTGAGCATGTGGATTAGTGAACTTTCATCCACAAAAGAAGGCATATATTACACTTTGAAATATTTACTCTGACTTCATAAGTTTTTTGTATCACCAGGTTCTAAAATCGGACATTTGGCAGTGGAAAACTCTCTTTGAGCGAATTCTCACCAATACACATGTAATTTACATTGTTTACATAACCATGGCATTCCGTATTCCGAACATGTTTCATGCATCACGGATTCCTCAAACATGCATTTCTGAGCTGTGAACATGCGCATGACAGATGTTTCAACCACCAAACAAGTTACTTATGCACTTTGAAAGAGTTCCTTGGACTTCGTTGCTTCTCCTATCACCAGTTTCAAGAAACACACTTTGATCACAGGAAAACCCTCTTGGAGCGAATTCTACCCTAGAGATATGTAATTTGAATAGATTCCTTCAACATGATATTCCGTGTTCCGTACATGTTACATGCATGACGGATTCGACATACATGCATTCCTGAGTTGTGAGCATGTGGATTACTGATTTTTCATCCTCTATAAAAGGAATAATTTCATATAGACTCGTGTACACATTTTCACAAGCTTTCCCTAACACAAGTTTCGAATTCGTTCATTTTTCACAGAAGAATACTTCTGGAGTGTATTCAACCTAATAGATATATAATTTACATGTATTCCATCAACATGGCATTCCGGGTTCCGTACATGATACATGCATGACGGATTCGAGAAACATGCGTTTCTGAGTTGTGAGCATGTGGATTAGTGAACTTTCATCCACCAAAGAAGGCATATATTACACTTTGAAATATTTACTCTGACTTCATAAGTTTTTTGTATCACCAGGTTCTAAAATCGGACATTTGGCAGCAGAAAACACTCTTTGAGCGAATTCTCACCAATACACATGTAATTTACATTGTTTACATAACCATGGCATTCCGTATTCCGAACATGTTTCATGCATCACGGATTCCTCAAACATGCATTTCTGAGCTGTGAACATGCGCATGACAGATGTTTCAACCACCAAACAAGTTACTTATGCACTTTGAAATAGTTCCTTGGACTTCGTTGCTTCTCCTATCACCAGTTTCAAGAATCACACTTTGATCCCAGAAAAACCCTCTTGGAGCGAATTCTACCCTAGAGATATGTAATTTGAATAGATTCCTTCAACATGATATTCCGTATTCCGTACATGTTACATGCATGACGGATTCGACATACATGCATTCCTGAGTTGTGACCATGTGGATTACTGATTTTTCATCCTCTATAAAAGGAATAATTTCATATAGACTCGTGTACACATTTTCACAAGCTTTCCCTAACACAAGTTTCGAATTCGTTCATTTTTCACAGAAGAATACTTCTGGAGTGTATTCAACCTAATAGATATATAATTTACATGAATTCCATCAACATGGCATTCCGGGTTCCGTACATGATACACGCATGACGGATTCGAGAAACATGCGTTTCTGAGTTGTGAACATGTGGATTAGTGAACTTTCATCCACCAAAGAAGGCATATATTACACTTTGAAATATTTACTCTGACTTCATAAGTTTTTTGTATCACCAGGTTCTAAAATCGGACATTTGGCAGCGGAAAACACTCTTTGAGCGAATTCTCACCAATACACATGTAATTTACATTGTTTACATAACCATGGCATTCCGTATTCCGAACATGTTTCATGCATCACGGATTCCTCAAACATGCATTTCTGAGCTGTGAACATGCGCATGACAGATGTTTCAACCACCAAACAAGTTACTTATGCACTTTGAAATAGTTCCTTGGACTTCGTTGCTTCTACTATCACCAGTTTCAAGAATCACACTTTGATCCCAGAAAAACCCTCTTGGAGCGAATTCTACCCTAGAGATATGTAATTTGAATAGATTCCTTCAACATGATATTCCGTGTTCCGTACATGTTACATGCATGACGGATTCGACATACATGCATTCCTGAGTTGTGAGCATGTGGATTACTGATTTTTCATCCTCTATAAAAGGAATAATTTCATATAGACTCGTGTACACATTTTCACAAGCTTTCCCTAACACAAGTTTCGAATTCGTTCATTTTTCACAGAACAATACTTCTGGAGTGTATTCAACCTAATAGATATATAATTTACATGAATTCCATCAACATGGCATTCCGGGTTCCGTACATGATACACGCATGACGGATTCGAGAAACATGCGTTTCTGAGTTGTGAACATGTGGATTAGTGAACTTTCATCCACCAAAGAAGGCATATATTACACTTTGAAATATTTACTCTGACTTCATAAGTTTTTTGTATCACCAGGTTCTAAAATCGGACATTTGGCAGCGGAAAACACTCTTTGAGCGAATTCTCACCAATACACATGTAATTTACATTGTTTACATAACCATGGCATTCCGTATTCCGAACATGTTTCATGCATCACGGATTCCTCAAACATGCATTTCTGAGCTGTGAACATGCGCATGACAGATGTTTCAACCACCAAACAAGTTACTTATGCACTTTGAAAGAGTTCCTTGGACTTCGTTGCTTCTCCTATCACCAGTTTCAAGAAACACACTTTGATCACAGGAAAACCCTCTTGGAGCGAATTCTACCCTAGAGATATGTAATTTGAATAGATTCCTTCAACATGATATTCCGTGTTCCGTACATGTTACATGCATGACGGATTCGACATACATGCATTCCTGAGTTGTGAGCATGTGGATTACTGATTTTTCATCCTCTATAAAAGGAATAATTTCATATAGACTCGTGTACACATTTTCACAAGCTTTCCCTAACACAAGTTTCGAATTCGTTCATTTTTCACAGAAGAATACTTCTGGAGTGTATTCAACCTAATAGATATATAATTTACATGTATTCCATCAACATGGCATTCCGGGTTCCGTACATGATACATGCATGACGGATTCGAGAAACATGCGTTTCTGAGTTGTGAGCATGTGGATTAGTGAACTTTCATCCACCAAAGAAGGCATATATTACACTTTGAAATATTTACTCTGACTTCATAAGTTTTTTGTATCACCAGGTTCTAAAATCGGACATTTGGCAGCAGAAAACACTCTTTGAGCGAATTCTCACCAATACACATGTAATTTACATTGTTTACATAACCATGGCATTCCGTATTCCGAACATGTTTCATGCATCACGGATTCCTCAAACATGCATTTCTGAGCTGTGAACATGCGCATGACAGATGTTTCAACCACCAAACAAGTTACTTATGCACTTTGAAATAGTTCCTTGGACTTCGTTGCTTCTACTATCACCAGTTTCAAGAATCACACTTTGATCCCAGAAAAAACCTCTTGGAGCGAATTCTACCCTAGAGATATGTAATTTGAATAGATTCCTTCAACATGATATTCCGTGTTCCGTACATGTTACATGCATGACGGATTCGACATACATGCATTCCTGAGTTGTGAGCATGTGGATTACTGATTTTTCATCCTCTATAAAAGGAATAATTTCATATAGACTCGTGTACACATTTTCACAAGCTTTCCCTAACACAAGTTTCGAATTCGTTCATTTTTCACAGAACAATACTTCTGGAGTGTATTCAACCTAATAGATATATAATTTACATGAATTCCATCAACATGGCATTCCGGGTTCCGTACATGATACACGCATGACGGATTCGAGAAACATGCGTTTCTGAGTTGTGAACATGTGGATTAGTGAACTTTCATCCACCAAAGAAGGCATATATTACACTTTGAAATATTTACTCTGACTTCATAAGTTTTTTGTATCACCAGGTTCTAAAATCGGACATTTGGCAGCGGAAAACACTCTTTGAGCGAATTCTCACCAATACACATGTAATTTACATTGTTTACATAACCATGGCATTCCGTATTCCGAACATGTTTCATGCATCACGGATTCCTCAAACATGCATTTCTGAGCTGTGAACATGCGCATGACAGATGTTTCAACCACCAAACAAGTTACTTATGCACTTTGAAAGAGTTCCTTGGACTTCGTTGCTTCTCCTATCACCAGTTTCAAGAAACACACTTTGATCACAGGAAAACCCTCTTGGAGCGAATTCTACCCTAGAGATATGTAATTTGAATAGATTCCTTCAACATGATATTCCGTGTTCCGTACATGTTACATGCATGACGGATTCGACATACATGCATTCCTGAGTTGTGAGCATGTGGATTACTGATTTTTCATCCTCTATAAAAGGAATAATTTCATATAGACTCGTGTACACATTTTCACAAGCTTTCCCTAACACAAGTTTCGAATTCGTTCATTTTTCACAGAAGAATACTTCTGGAGTGTATTCAACCTAATAGATATATAATTTACATGTATTCCATCAACATGGCATTCCGGGTTCCGTACATGATACATGCATGACGGATTCGAGAAACATGCGTTTCTGAGTTGTGAGCATGTGGATTAGTGAACTTTCATCCACCAAAGAAGGCATATATTACACTTTGAAATATTTACTCTGACTTCATAAGTTTTTTGTATCACCAGGTTCTAAAATCGGACATTTGGCAGCAGAAAACACTCTTTGAGCGAATTCTCACCAATACACATGTAATTTACATTGTTTACATAACCATGGCATTCCGTATTCCGAACATGTTTCATGCATCACGGATTCCTCAAACATGCATTTCTGAGCTGTGAACATGCGCATGACAGATGTTTCAACCACCAAACAAGTTACTTATGCACTTTGAAATAGTTCCTTGGACTTCGTTGCTTCTACTATCACCAGTTTCAAGAATCACACTTTGATCCCAGAAAAACCCTCTTGGAGCGAATTCTACCCTAGAGATATGTAATTTGAATAGATTCCTTCAACATGATATTCCGTGTTCCGTACATGTTACATGCATGACGGATTCGACATACATGCATTCCTGAGTTGTGAGCATATGGATTACTGATTTTTCATCCTCTATAAAAGGAATAATTTCATATAGACTCGTGTACACATTTTCACAAGCTTTCCCTAACACAAGTTTCGAATTCGTTCATTTTTCACAGAACAATACTTCTGGAGTGTATTCAACCTAATAGATATATAATTTACATGAATTCCATCAACATGGCATTCCGGGTTCCGTACATGATACACGCATAACGGATTTGAGAAACATGCGTTTCTGAGTTGTGAACATGTGGATTAGTGAACTTTCATCCACCAAAGAAGGCATATATTACACTTTGAAATATTTACTCTGACTTCATAAGTTTTTTGTATCACCAGGTTCTAAAATCGGACATTTGGCAGCGGAAAACACTCTTTGAGCGAATTCTCACCAATACACATGTAATTTACATTGTTTACATAACCATGGCATTCCGTATTCCGAACATGTTTCATGCATCACGGATTCCTCAAACATGCATTTCTGAGCTGTGAACATGCGCATGACAGATGTTTCAACCACCAAACAAGTTACTTATGCACTTTGAAAGAGTTCCTTGGACTTCGTTGCTTCTCCTATCACCAGTTTCAAGAAACACACTTTGATCACAGGAAAACCCTCTTGGAGCGAATTCTACCCTAGAGATATGTAATTTGAATAGATTCCTTCAACATGATATTCCGTGTTCCGTACATGTTACATGCATGACGGATTCGACATACATGCATTCCTGAGTTGTGAGCATGTGGATTACTGATTTTTCATCCTCTATAAAAGGAATAATTTCATATAGACTCGTGTACACATTTTCACAAGCTTTCCCTAACACAAGTTTCGAATTCGTTCATTTTTCACAGAAGAATACTTCTGGAGTGTATTCAACCTAATAGATATATAATTTACATGTATTCCATCAACATGGCATTCCGGGTTCCGTACATGATACATGCATGACGGATTCGAGAAACATGCGTTTCTGAGTTGTGAGCATGTGGATTAGTGAACTTTCATCCACCAAAGAAGGCATATATTACACTTTGAAATATTTACTCTGACTTCATAAGTTTTTTGTATCACCAGGTTCTAAAATCGGACATTTGGCAGCAGAAAACACTCTTTGAGCGAATTCTCACCAATACACATGTAATTTACATTGTTTACATAACCATGGCATTCCGTATTCCGAACATGTTTCATGCATCACGGATTCCTCAAACATGCATTTCTGAGCTGTGAACATGCGCATGACAGATGTTTCAACCACCAAACAAGTTACTTATGCACTTTGAAATAGTTCCTTGGACTTCGTTGCTTCTCCTATCACCAGTTTCAAGAATCACACTTTGATCCCAGAAAAACCCTCTTGGAGCGAATTCTACCCTAGAGATATGTAATTTGAATAGATTCCTTCAACATGATATTCCGTGTTCCGTACATGTTACATGCATGACGGATTCGACATACATGCATTCCTGAGTTGTGACCATGTGGATTACTGATTTTTCATCCTCTATAAAAGGAATAATTTCATATAGACTCGTGTACACCTTTTCACAAGCTTTCCCTAACACAAGTTTCGAATTCGTTCATTTTTCACAGAAGAATACTTCTGGAGTGTATTCAACCTAATAGATATATAATTTACATGAATTCCATCAACATGGCATTCCGGGTTCCGTACATGATACACGCATGACGGATTCGAGAAACATGCGTTTCTGAGTTGTGAGCATGTGGATTAGTGAACTTTCATCCACCAAAGAAGGCATATATTACACTTTGAAATATTTACTCTGACTTCATAAGTTTTTTGTATCACCAGGTTCTAAAATCGGACATTTGGCAGCGGAAAACACTCTTTGAGCGAATTCTCACCAATACACATGTAATTTACATTGTTTACATAACCATGGCATTCCGTATTCCGAACATGTTTCATGCATCACGGATTCCTCAAACATGCATTTCTGAGCTGTGAACATGCGCATGACAGATGTTTCAACCACCAAACAAGTTACTTATGCACTTTGAAAGAGTTCCTTGGACTTCGTTGCTTCTCCTATCACCAGTTTCAAGAAACACACTTTGATCACAGGAAAACCCTCTTGGAGCGAATTCTACCCTAGAGATATGTAATTTGAATAGATTCCTTCAACATGATATTCCGTGTTCCGTACATGTTACATGCATGACGGATTCGACATACATGCATTCCTGAGTTGTGAGCATGTGGATTACTGATTTTTCATCCTCTATAAAAGGAATAATTTCATATAGACTCGTGTACACATTTTCACAAGCTTTCCCTAACACAAGTTTCGAATTCGTTCATTTTTCACAGAAGAATACTTCTGGAGTGTATTCAACCTAATAGATATATAATTTACATGTATTCCATCAACATGGCATTCCGGGTTCCGTACATGATACATGCATGACGGATTCGAGAAACATGCGTTTCTGAGTTGTGAGCATGTGGATTAGTGAACTTTCATCCACCAAAGAAGGCATATATTACACTTTGAAATATTTACTCTGACTTCATAAGTTTTTTGTATCACCAGGTTCTAAAATCGGACATTTGGCAGCAGAAAACACTCTTTGAGCGAATTCTCACCAATACACATGTAATTTACATTGTTTACATAACCATGGCATTCCGTATTCCGAACATGTTTCATGCATCACGGATTCCTCAAACATGCATTTCTGAGCTGTGTACATGCGCATGACAGATGTTTCAACCACCAAACAAGTTACTTATGCACTTTGAAATAGTTCCTTGGACTTCGTTGCTTCTCCTATCACCAGTTTCAAGAATCACACTTTGATCCCAGAAAAACCCTCTTGGAGCGAATTCTACCCTAGAGATATGTAATTTGAATAGATTCCTTCAACATGATATTCCGTGTTCCGTACATGTTACATGCATGACGGATTCGACATACATGCATTCCTGAGTTGTGACCATGTGGATTACTGATTTTTCATCCTCTATAAAAGGAATAATTTCATATAGACTCGTGTACACCTTTTCACAAGCTTTCCCTAACACAAGTTTCGAATTCGTTCATTTTTCACAGAAGAATACTTCTGGAGTGTATTCAACCTAATAGATATATAATTTACATGAATTCCATCAACATGGCATTCCGGGTTCCGTACATGATACATGCATGACGGATTCGAGAAACATGCGTTTCTGAGTTGTGAGCATGTGGATTAGTGAACTTTCATCCACCAAAAAGGCATATATTACACTTTGAAATATTTACTCTGACTTCATAAGTTTTTTGTATCACCAGGTTCTAAAATCGGACATTTGGCAGCGGAAAACTCTCTTTGAGCGAATTCTCACCAATACACATGTAATTTACATTGTTTACATAACCATGGCATTCCGTATTCCGAACATGTTTCATGCATCACGGATTCCTCAAACATGCATTTCTGAGCTGTGAACATGCGCATGACAGATGTTTCAACCACCAAACAAGTTACTTATGCACTTTGAAATAGTTCCTTGGACTTCGTTGCTTCTCCTATCACCAGTTTCAAGAATCACACTTTGATCCCAGAAAAACCCTCTTGGAGCGAATTCTACCCTAGAGATATGTAATTTGAATAGATTCCTTCAACATGATATTCCGTGTTCCGTACATGTTACATGCATGACGGATTCGACATACATGCATTCCTGAGTTGTGAGCATGTGGATTACTGATTTTTCATCCTCTATAAAAGGAATAATTTCATATAGACTCGTGTACACATTTTCACAAGCTTTCCCTAACACAAGTTTCGAATTCGTTCATTTTTCACAGAAGAATACTTCTGGATTGTATTCAACCTAATAGATATATAATTTACATGAATTCCATCAACATGGCATTCCGGGTTCCGTACATGATACACGCATGACGGATTCGAGAAACATGCGTTTCTGAGTTGTGAACATGTGGATTAGTGAACTTTCATCCACCAAAGAAGGCATATATTACACTTTGAAATATTTACTCTGACTTCATAAGTTTTTTGTATCACCAGGTTCTAAAATCGGACATTTGGCAGTGGAAAACACTCTTTGAGCGAATTCTCACCAATACACATGTAATTTACATTGTTTACATAACCATGGCATTCCGTATTCCGAACATGTTTCATGCATCACGGATTCCTCAAACATGCATTTCTGAGCTGTGAACATGCGCATGACAGATGTTTCAACCACCAAACAACTTACTTATGCACTTTGAAAGAGTTCCTTGTACTTCGTTGCTTCTCCTATCACCAGTTTCAAGAAACACACTTTGATCACAGGAAAACCCTCTTGGAGCGAATTCTACCCTAGAGATATGTAATTTGAATAGATTCCTTCAACATGATATTCCGTGTTCCGTACATGTTACATGCATGACGGATTCGACATACATGCATTCCTGAGTTGTGAGCATGTGGATTACTGATTTTTCATCCTCTATAAAAGGAATAATTTCATATAGACTCGTGTACACATTTTCACAAGCTTTCCCTAACACAAGTTTCGAATTCGTTCATTTTTCACAGAAGAATACTTCTGGAGTGTATTCAACCTAATAGATATATAATTTACATGTATTCCATCAACATGGCATTCCGGGTTCCGTACATGATACATGCATGACGGATTCGAGAAACATGCGTTTCTGAGTTGTGAGCATGTGGATTAGTGAACTTTCATCCACCAAAGAAGGCATATATTACACTTTGAAATATTTACTCTGACTTCATAAGTTTTTTGTATCACCAGGTTCTAAAATCGGACATTTGGCAGCAGAAAACACTCTTTGAGCGAATTCTCACCAATACACATGTAATTTACATTGTTTACATAACCATGGCATTCCGTATTCCGAACATGTTTCATGCATCACGGATTCCTCAAACATGCATTTCTGAGCTGTGAACATGCGCATGACAGATGTTTCAACCACCAAACAAGTTACTTATGCACTTTGAAATAGTTCCTTGGACTTCGTTGCTTCTCCTATCACCAGTTTCAAGAATCACACTTTGATCCCAGAAAAACCCTCTTGGAGCGAATTCTACCCTAGAGATATGTAATTTGAATAGATTCCTTCAA
Source organism: Vicugna pacos (assembly GCF_048564905.1). Lineage (NCBI taxonomy): Eukaryota > Metazoa > Chordata > Mammalia > Artiodactyla > Camelidae > Vicugna > Vicugna pacos. The sequence continues at coordinate 54,654,423 of NW_027328741.1, forward strand.
CATGATATTCCGTATTCCGTACATGTTACATGCATGACGGATTCGACATACATGCATTCCTGAGTTGTGACCATGTGGATTACTGATTTTTCATCCTCTATAAAAGGAATAATTTCATATAGACTCGTGTACACATTTTCACAAGCTTTCCCTAACACAAGTTTCGAATTCGTTCATTTTTCACAGAAGAATACTTCTGGAGTGTATTCAACCTAATAGATATATAATTTACATGAATTCCATCAACATGGCATTCCGGGTTCCGTACATGATACACGCATGACGGATTCGAGAAACATGCGTTTCTGAGTTGTGAACATGTGGATTAGTGAACTTTCATCCACCAAAGAAGGCATATATTACACTTTGAAATATTTACTCTGACTTCATAAGTTTTTTGTATCACCAGGTTCTAAAATCGGACATTTGGCAGCGGAAAACACTCTTTGAGCGAATTCTCACCAATACACATGTAATTTACATTGTTTACATAACCATGGCATTCCGTATTCCGAACATGTTTCATGCATCACGGATTCCTCAAACATGCATTTCTGAGCTGTGAACATGCGCATGACAGATGTTTCAACCACCAAACAAGTTACTTATGCACTTTGAAATAGTTCCTTGGACTTCGTTGCTTCTCCTATCACCAGTTTCAAGAATCACACTTTGATCCCAGAAAAACCCTCTTGGAGCGAATTCTACCCTAGAGATATGTAATTTGAATAGATTCCTTCAACATGATATTCCGTGTTCCGTACATGTTACATGCATGACGGATTCGACATACATGCATTCCTGAGTTGTGAGCATGTGGATTACTGATTTTTCATCCTCTATAAAAGGAATAATTTCATATAGACTCGTGTACACATTTTCACAAGCTTTCCCTAACACAAGTTTCGAATTCGTTCATTTTTCACAGAACAATACTTCTGGAGTGTATTCAACCTAATAGATATATAATTTACATGAATTCCATCAACATGGCATTCCGGGTTCCGTACATGATACACGCATGACGGATTCGAGAAACATGCGTTTCTGAGTTGTGAACATGTGGATTAGTGAACTTTCATCCACCAAAGAAGGCATATATTACACTTTGAAATATTTACTCTGACTTCATAAGTTTTTTGTATCACCAGGTTCTAAAATCGGACATTTGGCAGCGGAAAACACTCTTTGAGCGAATTCTCACCAATACACATGTAATTTACATTGTTTACATAACCATGGCATTCCGTATTCCGAACATGTTTCATGCATCACGGATTCCTCAAACATGCATTTCTGAGCTGTGAACATGCGCATGACAGATGTTTCAACCACCAAACAAGTTACTTATGCACTTTGAAAGAGTTCCTTGGACTTCGTTGCTTCTCCTATCACCAGTTTCAAGAAACACACTTTGATCACAGGAAAACCCTCTTGGAGCGAATTCTACCCTAGAGATATGTAATTTGAATAGATTCCTTCAACATGATATTCCGTGTTCCGTACATGTTACATGCATGACGGATTCGACATACATGCATTCCTGAGTTGTGAGCATGTGGATTACTGATTTTTCATCCTCTATAAAAGGAATAATTTCATATAGACTCGTGTACACATTTTCACAAGCTTTCCCTAACACAAGTTTCGAATTCGTTCATTTTTCACAGAAGAATACTTCTGGAGTGTATTCAACCTAATAGATATATAATTTACATGTATTCCATCAACATGGCATTCCGGGTTCCGTACATGATACATGCATGACGGATTCGAGAAACATGCGTTTCTGAGTTGTGAGCATGTGGATTAGTGAACTTTCATCCACCAAAAAGGCATATATTACACTTTGAAATATTTACTCTGACTTCATAAGTTTTTTGTATCACCAGGTTCTAAAATCGGACATTTGGCAGCGGAAAACTCTCTTTGAGCGAATCCTCACCAATACACATGTAATTTACATTGTTTACATAACCATGGCATTCCGTATTCCGAACATGTTTCATGCATCACGGATTCCTCAAACATGCATTTCTGAGCTGTGAACATGCGCATGACAGATGTTTCAACCACCAAACAAGTTACTTATGCACTTTGAAATAGTTCCTTGGACTTCGTTGCTTCTCCTATCACCAGTTTCAAGAATCACACTTTGATCCCAGAAAAACCCTCTTGGAGCGAATTCTACCCTAGAGATATGTAATTTGAATAGATTCCTTCAACATGATATTCCGTGTTCCGTACATGTTACATGCATGACGGATTCGACATACATGCATTCCTGAGTTGTGAGCATGTGGATTACTGATTTTTCATCCTCTATAAAAGGAATAATTTCATATAGACTCGTGTACACATTTTCACAAGCTTTCCCTAACACAAGTTTCGAATTCGTTCATTTTTCACAGAAGAATACTTCTGGATTGTATTCAACCTAATAGATATATAATTTACATGAATTCCATCAACATGGCATTCCGGGTTCCGTACATGATACACGCATGACGGATTCGAGAAACATGCGTTTCTGAGTTGTGAACATGTGGATTAGTGAACTTTCATCCACCAAAGAAGGCATATATTACACTTTGAAATATTTACTCTGACTTCATAAGTTTTTTGTATCACCAGGTTCTAAAATCGGACATTTGGCAGTGGAAAACACTCTTTGAGCGAATTCTCACCAATACACATGTAATTTACATTGTTTACATAACCATGGCATTCCGTATTCCGAACATGTTTCATGCATCACGGATTCCTCAAACATGCATTTCTGAGCTGTGAACATGCGCATGACAGATGTTTCAACCACCAAACAACTTACTTATGCACTTTGAAAGAGTTCCTTGTACTTCGTTGCTTCTCCTATCACCAGTTTCAAGAAACACACTTTGATCACAGGAAAACCCTCTTGGAGCGAATTCTACCCTAGAGATATGTAATTTGAATAGATTCCTTCAACATGATATTCCGTGTTCCGTACATGTTACATGCATGACGGATTCGACATACATGCATTCCTGAGTTGTGAGCATGTGGATTACTGATTTTTCATCCTCTATAAAAGGAATAATTTCATATAGACTCGTGTACACATTTTCACAAGCTTTCCCTAACACAAGTTTCGAATTCGTTCATTTTTCACAGAAGAATACTTCTGGAGTGTATTCAACCTAATAGATATATAATTTACATGTATTCCATCAACATGGCATTCCGGGTTCCGTACATGATACATGCATGACGGATTCGAGAAACATGCGTTTCTGAGTTGTGAGCATGTGGATTAGTGAACTTTCATCCACCAAAGAAGGCATATATTACACTTTGAAATATTTACTCTGACTTCATAAGTTTTTTGTATCACCAGGTTCTAAAATCGGACATTTGGCAGCAGAAAACACTCTTTGAGCGAATTCTCACCAATACACATGTAATTTACATTGTTTACATAACCATGGCATTCCGTATTCCGAACATGTTTCATGCATCACGGATTCCTCAAACATGCATTTCTGAGCTGTGAACATGCGCATGACAGATGTTTCAACCACCAAACAAGTTACTTATGCACTTTGAAATAGTTCCTTGGACTTCGTTGCTTCTCCTATCACCAGTTTCAAGAATCACACTTTGATCCCAGAAAAACCCTCTTGGAGCGAATTCTACCCTAGAGATATGTAATTTGAATAGATTCCTTCAACATGATATTCCGTATTCCGTACATGTTACATGCATGACGGATTCGACATACATGCATTCCTGAGTTGTGACCATGTGGATTACTGATTTTTCATCCTCTATAAAAGGAATAATTTCATATAGACTCGTGTACACATTTTCACAAGCTTTCCCTAACACAAGTTTCGAATTCGTTCATTTTTCACAGAAGAATACTTCTGGAGTGTATTCAACCTAATAGATATATAATTTACATGAATTCCATCAACATGGCATTCCGGGTTCCGTACATGATACACGCATGACGGATTCGAGAAACATGCGTTTCTGAGTTGTGAACATGTGGATTAGTGAACTTTCATCCACCAAAGAAGGCATATATTACACTTTGAAATATTTACTCTGACTTCATAAGTTTTTTGTATCACCAGGTTCTAAAATCGGACATTTGGCAGCGGAAAACACTCTTTGAGCGAATTCTCACCAATACACATGTAATTTACATTGTTTACATAACCATGGCATTCCGTATTCCGAACATGTTTCATGCATCACGGATTCCTCAAACATGCATTTCTGAGCTGTGAACATGCGCATGACAGATGTTTCAACCACCAAACAAGTTACTTATGCACTTTGAAATAGTTCCTTGGACTTCGTTGCTTCTCCTATCACCAGTTTCAAGAATCACACTTTGATCCCAGAAAAACCCTCTTGGAGCGAATTCTACCCTAGAGATATGTAATTTGAATAGATTCCTTCAACATGATATTCCGTGTTCCGTACATGTTACATGCATGACGGATTCGACATACATGCATTCCTGAGTTGTGAGCATGTGGATTACTGATTTTTCATCCTCTATAAAAGGAATAATTTCATATAGACTCGTGTACACATTTTCACAAGCTTTCCCTAACACAAGTTTCGAATTCGTTCATTTTTCACAGAACAATACTTCTGGAGTGTATTCAACCTAATAGATATATAATTTACATGAATTCCATCAACATGGCATTCCGGGTTCCGTACATGATACACGCATGACGGATTCGAGAAACATGCGTTTCTGAGTTGTGAACATGTGGATTAGTGAACTTTCATCCACCAAAGAAGGCATATATTACACTTTGAAATATTTACTCTGACTTCATAAGTTTTTTGTATCACCAGGTTCTAAAATCGGACATTTGGCAGCGGAAAACACTCTTTGAGCGAATTCTCACCAATACACATGTAATTTACATTGTTTACATAACCATGGCATTCCGTATTCCGAACATGTTTCATGCATCACGGATTCCTCAAACATGCATTTCTGAGCTGTGAACATGCGCATGACAGATGTTTCAACCACCAAACAAGTTACTTATGCACTTTGAAAGAGTTCCTTGGACTTCGTTGCTTCTCCTATCACCAGTTTCAAGAAACACACTTTGATCACAGGAAAACCCTCTTGGAGCGAATTCTACCCTAGAGATATGTAATTTGAATAGATTCCTTCAACATGATATTCCGTGTTCCGTACATGTTACATGCATGACGGATTCGACATACATGCATTCCTGAGTTGTGAGCATGTGGATTACTGATTTTTCATCCTCTATAAAAGGAATAATTTCATATAGACTCGTGTACACATTTTCACAAGCTTTCCCTAACACAAGTTTCGAATTCGTTCATTTTTCACAGAAGAATACTTCTGGAGTGTATTCAACCTAATAGATATATAATTTACATGTATTCCATCAACATGGCATTCCGGGTTCCGTACATGATACATGCATGACGGATTCGAGAAACATGCGTTTCTGAGTTGTGAGCATGTGGATTAGTGAACTTTCATCCACCAAAGAAGGCATATATTACACTTTGAAATATTTACTCTGACTTCATAAGTTTTTTGTATCACCAGGTTCTAAAATCGGACATTTGGCAGCAGAAAACACTCTTTGAGCGAATTCTCACCAATACACATGTAATTTACATTGTTTACATAACCATGGCATTCCGTATTCCGAACATGTTTCATGCATCACGGATTCCTCAAACATGCATTTCTGAGCTGTGAACATGCGCATGACAGATGTTTCAACCACCAAACAAGTTACTTATGCACTTTGAAATAGTTCCTTGGACTTCGTTGCTTCTCCTATCACCAGTTTCAAGAATCACACTTTGATCCCAGAAAAACCCTCTTGGAGCGAATTCTACCCTAGAGATATGTAATTTGAATAGATTCCTTCAACATGATATTCCGTGTTCCGTACATGTTACATGCATGACGGATTCGACATACATGCATTCCTGAGTTGTGACCATGTGGATTACTGATTTTTCATCCTCTATAAAAGGAATAATTTCATATAGACTCGTGTACACCTTTTCACAAGCTTTCCCTAACACAAGTTTCGAATTCGTTCATTTTTCACAGAAGAATACTTCTGGAGTGTATTCAACCTAATAGATATATAATTTACATGAATTCCATCAACATGGCATTCCGGGTTCCGTACATGATACATGCATGACGGATTCGAGAAACATGCGTTTCTGAGTTGTGAGCATGTGGATTAGTGAACTTTCATCCACCAAAAAGGCATATATTACACTTTGAAATATTTACTCTGACTTCATAAGTTTTTTGTATCACCAGGTTCTAAAATCGGACATTTGGCAGCGGAAAACTCTCTTTGAGCGAATTCTCACCAATACACATGTAATTTACATTGTTTACATAACCATGGCATTCCGTATTCCGAACATGTTTCATGCATCACGGATTCCTCAAACATGCATTTCTGAGCTGTGAACATGCGCATGACAGATGTTTCAACCACCAAACAAGTTACTTATGCACTTTGAAATAGTTCCTTGGACTTCGTTGCTTCTCCTATCACCAGTTTCAAGAATCACACTTTGATCCCAGAAAAACCCTCTTGGAGCGAATTCTACCCTAGAGATATGTAATTTGAATAGATTCCTTCAACATGATATTCCGTGTTCCGTACATGTTACATGCATGACGGATTCGACATACATGCATTCCTGAGTTGTGAGCATGTGGATTACTGATTTTTCATCCTCTATAAAAGGAATAATTTCATATAGACTCGTGTACACATTTTCACAAGCTTTCCCTAACACAAGTTTCGAATTCGTTCATTTTTCACAGAAGAATACTTCTGGAGTGTATTCAACCTAATAGATATATAATTTACATGAATTCCATCAACATGGCATTCCGGGTTCCGTACATGATACACGCATGACGGATTCGAGAAACATGCGTTTCTGAGTTGTGAACATGTGGATTAGTGAACTTTCATCCACCAAAGAAGGCATATATTACACTTTGAAATATTTACTCTGACTTCATAAGTTTTTTGTATCACCAGGTTCTAAAATCGGACATTTGGCAGTGGAAAACACTCTTTGAGCGAATTCTCACCAATACAAATGTAATTTACATTGTTTACATAACCATGGCATTCCGTATTCCGAACATGTTTCATGCATCACGGATTCCTCAAACATGCATTTCTGAGCTGTGAACATGCGCATGACAGATGTTTCAACCACCAAACAAGTTACTTATGCACTTTGAAAGAGTTCCTTGGACTTCGTTGCTTCTCCTATCACCAGTTTCAAGAAACACACTTTGATCACAGGAAAACCCTCTTGGAGCGAATTCTACCCTAGAGATATGTAATTTGAATAGATTCCTTCAACATGATATTCCGTGTTCCGTACATGTTACATGCATGACGGATTCGACATACATGCATTCCTGAGTTGTGAGCATGTGGATTACTGATTTTTCATCCTCTATAAAAGGAATAATTTCATATAGACTCGTGTACACATTTTCACAAGCTTTCCCTAACACAAGTTTCGAATTCGTTCATTTTTCACAGAAGAATACTCCTGGAGTGTATTCAACCTAATAGATATATAATTTACATGTATTCCATCAACATGGCATTCCGGGTTCCGTACATGATACATGCATGACGGATTCGAGAAACATGCGTTTCTGAGTTGTGAGCATGTGGATTAGTGAACTTTCATCCACCAAAGAAGGCATATATTACACTTTGAAATATTTACTCTGACTTCATAAGTTTTTTGTATCACCAGGTTCTAAAATCGGACATTTGGCAGCAGAAAACACTCTTTGAGCGAATTCTCACCAATACACATGTAATTTACATTGTTTACATAACCATGGCATTCCGTATTCCGAACATGTTTCATGCATCACGGATTCCTCAAACATGCATTTCTGAGCTGTGAACATGCGCATGACAGATGTTTCAACCACCAAACAAGTTACTTATGCACTTTGAAATAGTTCCTTGGACTTCGTTGCTTTTCCTATCACCAGTTTCAAGAATCACACTTTGATCCCAGAAAAACCCTCTTGGAGCGAATTCTACCCTAGAGATATGTAATTTGAATAGATTCCTTCAACATGATATTCCGTATTCCGTACATGTTACATGCATGACGGATTCGACATACATGCATTCCTGAGTTGTGACCATGTGGATTACTGATTTTTCATCCTCTATAAAAGGAATAATTTCATATAGACTCGTGTACACATTTTCACAAGCTTTCCCTAACACAAGTTTCGAATTCGTTCATTTTTCACAGAAGAATACTTCTGGAGTGTATTCAACCTAATAGATATATAATTTACATGAATTCCATCAACATGGCATTCCGGGTTCCGTACATGATACACGCATGACGGATTCGAGAAACATGCGTTTCTGAGTTGTGAACATGTGGATTAGTGAACTTTCATCCACCAAAGAAGGCATATATTACACTTTGAAATATTTACTCTGACTTCATAAGTTTTTTGTATCACCAGGTTCTAAAATCGGACATTTGGCAGCGGAAAACACTCTTTGAGCGAATTCTCACCAATACACATGTAATTTACATTGTTTACATAACCATGGCATTCCGTATTCCGAACATGTTTCATGCATCACGGATTCCTCAAACATGCATTTCTGAGCTGTGAACATGCGCATGACAGATGTTTCAACCACCAAACAAGTTACTTATGCACTTTGAAATAGTTCCTTGGACTTCGTTGCTTCTACTATCACCAGTTTCAAGAATCACACTTTGATCCCAGAAAAACCCTCTTGGAGCGAATTCTACCCTAGAGATATGTAATTTGAATAGATTCCTTCAACATGATATTCCGTGTTCCGTACATGTTACATGCATGACGGATTCGACATACATGCATTCCTGAGTTGTGAGCATGTGGATTACTGATTTTTCATCCTCTATAAAAGGAATAATTTCATATAGACTCGTGTACACATTTTCACAAGCTTTCCCTAACACAAGTTTCGAATTCGTTCATTTTTCACAGAACAATACTTCTGGAGTGTATTCAACCTAATAGATATATAATTTACATGAATTCCATCAACATGGCATTCCGGGTTCCGTACATGATACACGCATGACGGATTCGAGAAACATGCGTTTCTGAGTTGTGAACATGTGGATTAGTGAACTTTCATCCACCAAAGAAGGCATATATTACACTTTGAAATATTTACTCTGACTTCATAAGTTTTTTGTATCACCAGGTTCTAAAATCGGACATTTGGCAGCGGAAAACACTCTTTGAGCGAATTCTCACCAATACACATGTAATTTACATTGTTTACATAACCATGGCATTCCGTATTCCGAACATGTTTCATGCATCACGGATTCCTCAAACATGCATTTCTGAGCTGTGAACATGCGCATGACAGATGTTTCAACCACCAAACAAGTTACTTATGCACTTTGAAAGAGTTCCTTGGACTTCGTTGCTTCTCCTATCACCAGTTTCAAGAAACACACTTTGATCACAGGAAAACCCTCTTGGAGCGAATTCTACCCTAGAGATATGTAATTTGAATAGATTCCTTCAACATGATATTCCGTGTTCCGTACATGTTACATGCATGACGGATTCGACATACATGCATTCCTGAGTTGTGAGCATGTGGATTACTGATTTTTCATCCTCTATAAAAGGAATAATTTCATATAGACTCGTGTACACATTTTCACAAGCTTTCCCTAACACAAGTTTCGAATTCGTTCATTTTTCACAGAAGAATACTTCTGGAGTGTATTCAACCTAATAGATATATAATTTACATGTATTCCATCAACATGGCATTCCGGGTTCCGTACATGATACATGCATGACGGATTCGAGAAACATGCGTTTCTGAGTTGTGAGCATGTGGATTAGTGAACTTTCATCCACCAAAGAAGGCATATATTACACTTTGAAATATTTACTCTGACTTCATAAGTTTTTTGTATCACCAGGTTCTAAAATCGGACATTTGGCAGCAGAAAACACTCTTTGAGCGAATTCTCACCAATACACATGTAATTTACATTGTTTACATAACCATGGCATTCCGTATTCCGAACATGTTTCATGCATCACGGATTCCTCAAACATGCATTTCTGAGCTGTGAACATGCGCATGACAGATGTTTCAACCACCAAACAAGTTACTTATGCACTTTGAAATAGTTCCTTGGACTTCGTTGCTTCTCCTATCACCAGTTTCAAGAATCACACTTTGATCCCAGAAAAACCCTCTTGGAGCGAATTCTACCCTAGAGATATGTAATTTGAATAGATTCCTTCAACATGATATTCCGTGTTCCGTACATGTTACATGCATGACGGATTCGACATACATGCATTCCTGAGTTGTGACCATGTGGATTACTGATTTTTCATCCTCTATAAAAGGAATAATTTCATATAGACTCGTGTACACCTTTTCACAAGCTTTCCCTAACACAAGTTTCGAATTCGTTCATTTTTCACAGAAGAATACTTCTGGAGTGTATTCAACCTAATAGATATATAATTTACATGAATTCCATCAACATGGCATTCCGGGTTCCGTACATGATACATGCATGACGGATTCGAGAAACATGCGTTTCTGAGTTGTGAGCATGTGGATTAGTGAACTTTCATCCACCAAAGAAGGCATATATTACACTTTGAAATATTTACTCTGACTTCATATGTTTTTTGTATCACCAGGTTCTAAAATCGGACATTAGGCAGTGGAAAACACTCTTTGAGCGAATTCTCACCAATACACATGTAATTTACATTGTTTACATAACCATGGCATTCCGTATTCCGAACATGATTCATGCATCACGGATTCCTCAAACATGCATTTCTGAGCTGTGAACATGCGCATGACAGATGTTTCAACCACCAAACAAGTTACTTATGCACTTTGAAATAGTTCCTTGGACTTCGTTGCTTCTCCTATCACCAGTTTCAAGAAACACACTTTGATCACAGGAAAACCCTCTTGGAGCGAATTCTACCCTAGAGATATGTAATTTGAATAGATTCCTTCAACATGATATTCCGTGTTCCGTACATGTTACATGCATGACGGATTCGACATACATGCATTCCTGAGTTGTGAGCATGTGGATTACTGATTTTTCATCCTCTATAAAAGGAATAATTTCATATAGACTCGTGTACACATTTTCACAAGCTTTCCCTAACACAAGTTTCGATTTCGTTCATTTTACACAGAACAATACTTCTGGAGTGTATTCAACCTAATAGATATATAATTTACATGAATTCCATCAACATGGCATTCCGGGTTCCGTACATTATACATGCATGACGGATTCAAGAAACATGCGTTTCTGAGTTGTGAGCATGTGGATTAGTGAACTTTCATCCACAAAAGAAGGCATATATTACACTTTGAAATATTTACTCTGACTTCATAAGTTTTTTGTATCACCAGGTTCTAAAATCGGACATTTGGCAGTGGAAAACACTCTTTGAGCGAATTCTCACCAATACACATGTAATTTACATTGTTTACATAACCATGGCATTCCGTATTCCGAACATGTTTCATGCATCACGGATTCCTCAAACATGCATTTCTGAGCTGTGAACATGCGCATGACAGATGTTTCAACCACCAAACAAGTTACTTATGCACTTTGAATTAGTTCCTTGGACTTCGTTGCTTCTCCTATCACCAGTTTCAAGAATCACACTTTGATCCCAGAAAAACCCTCTTGGAGCGAATTCTACCCTAGAGATATGTAATTTGAATAGATTCCTTCAACATGATATTCCGTGTTCCGTACATGTTACATGCATGACGGATTCGACATACATGCATTCCTGAGTTGTGACCATGTGGATTACTGATTTTTCATCCTCTATAAAAGGAATAATTTCATATAGACTCGTGTACACATTTTCACAAGCTTTCCCTAACACAAGTTTCGAATTCGTTCATTTTTCACAGAAGAATACTTCTGGAGTGTATTCAACCTAATAGATATATAATTTACATGAATTCCATCAACATGGCATTCCGGGTTCCGTACATGATACATGCATGACGGATTCGAGAAACATGCGTTTCTGAGTTGTGAGCATGTGGATTAGTGAACTTTCATCCACCAAAGAAGGCATATATTACACTTTGAAATATTTACTCTGACTTCATAAGTTTTTTGTATCACCAGGTTCTGTAATCGGACATTTGGCAGCGGAAAACACTCTTTGAGCGAATTATCACCAATACACATGTAATTTACATTGTTTACATAACCATGGCATTCCGTATTCCGAACATGTTTCATGCATCACGGATTCCTCAAACATGCATTTCTGAGCTGTGAACATGCGCATGACAGATGTTTCAACCACCAAACAAGTTACTTATGCACTTTGAAATAGTTCCTTGGACTTCGTTGCTTCTCCTATCACCAGTTTCAAGAATCACACTTTGATCCCAGAAAAACCCTCTTGGAGCGAATTCTACCCTAGAGATATGTAATTTGAATAGATTCCTTCAACATGATATTCCGTGTTCCGTACATGTTACATGCATGACGGATTCGACATACATGCATTCCTGAGTTGTGAGCATGTGGATTACTGATTTTTCATCCTCTATAAAAGGAATAATTTCATATAGACTCGTGTACACATTTTCACAAGCTTTCCCTAACACAAGTTTCGCATTCGTTCATTTTTCACAGAACAATACTTCTGGAGTGTATTCAACCTAATAGATATATAATTTACATGAATTCCATCAACATCGCATTCCGGGTTCCGTACATGATACACGCATGACGGATTCGAGAAACATGCGTTTCTGAGTTGTGAGCATGTGGATTAGTGAACTTTCATCCACCAAAGAAGGCATATATTACACTTTGAAATATTTACTCTGACTTCATAAATTTTTTGTATCACCATGTTCTAAAATCGGACATTTGTCAGTGGAAAACACTCTTTGAGCGAATTCTCACCAATACACATGTAATTTACATTGTTTACATAACCATGGCATTCCGTATTCCGAACATGTTTCATGCATCACGGATTCCTCAAACATGCATTTCTGAGATGTGAACATGCGCATGACAGATGTTTCAACCACCAAACAAGTTACTTATGCACTTTGAAATAGTTCTTTGGACTTCGTTGCTTCTCCTATCACCAGTTTCAAGAATCACACTTTGATCCCAGAAAAACCCTCTTGGATCGAAATCTACCCTAGAGATATGTAATTTGAATAGATTCCTTCAACATGATATTCCGTGTTCCGTACATGTTACATGCATGACGGATTCGACATACATGCATTCCTGAGTTGTGAGCATGTGGATTACTGATTTTTCATACTCTATAAAAGGAATAATTTCATATAGACTCGTGTACACATTTTCACAAGCTTTCCCAAAGACAAGTTTCGAATTCGTGCTTTTTTCACAGAAGAATAGTTCTGGAGTGTATTCAACCTAATAGATATATAATTTACATGAATTCCATCTACACGGCATTCCGGGTTCCGTACATGATACATGCATGACGGATTCGAGAAACATGCGTTTCTGAGTTGTGAGCATGTGGATTAGTGAACTTTCATCCACCAAAGAAGGCATATATTACACTTTGAAATATTTACTCTGACTTCATAATTTTTTTGTATCACCAGGTTCTAAAATCGGACTTTTGGCAGTAGAAAACACTCTTTGAGCGAATTCTCACCAATACACATGTAATTTACATTGTTTACATAACCATGGCATTCCGTATTCCAAACATGTTTCATGCATCACGGATTCCTCAAACATGCATTTCTGAGCTGTGAACATGCGCATGATAGATGTTTCAACCACCAAACAAGTTATTATGCACTTTGAAATAGTTCCTTGGACTTCGTTACTTCTCCTATCACCAGTTTCAAGAATCACACTTTGATTCCAGAGAAACCCTCTTGGAGCGAATTCTACCGTTGAGATATTTAATTTGAATAGATACCTTCAACATGATATTCCGTGATCCGTACATGTTACATGCATGACGGATTCGACATACATGCATTCCTGAGTTGTGACCATGTGGATTACTGATTTTTCATCCTCTATAAAAGGAATAATTTCATATAGACTCGTGTACACATTTTCACAAGCTTTCCCTAACACAAGTTTCGAATTCGTTCATTTTACACAGAAGAATACTTCTGGAGTGTATTCAACCTAATAGATATATAATTTACATGAATTCCATCAACATGGCATTCCGGGTTCCGTACATGATACATGCATGATGGATTCGAGAAACATGCGTTTCTGAGTTGTGAGCATGTGGATTAGTGAACTTTCATCCACCAAAGAAGGCATATATTACACTTTGAAATATTTACTCTGACTTCATAAGTTTTTTGTATCACCAGGTTCTAAAATCGGACATTTGGCAGCAGAAAACACTCTTTGAGCGAATTCTCACCAATACACATGTAATTTACATTGTTTACATAACCATGGCATTCCGTATTCCGAACATGTTTCATGCATCACGGATTCCTCAAACATGCATTTCTGAGCTGTGAACATGCGCATGACAGATGTTTCAACCACCAAACAAGTTACTTATGCACTTTGAAATAGTTCCTTGGACTTCGTTGCTTCTCCTATCACCAGTTTCAAGAATCACACTTTGATCCCAGAAAAACCCTCTTGGAGCGAATTCTACCCTAGAGATATGTAATTTGAATAGATTCCTTCAACATGATATTCCGTGTTCCGTACATGTTACATGCATGACGGATTCGACATACATGCATTCCTGAGTTGTGACCATGTGGATTACTGATTTTTCATCCTCTATAAAAGGAATAATTTCATATAGACTCGTGTACACATTTTCACAAGCTTTCCCTAACACAAGTTTCGAATTCGTTCATTTTTCACAGAAGAATACTTCTGGAGTGTATTCAACCTAATAGATATATAATTTACATGAATTCCATCAACATCGCATTCCGGTTTCCGTACATGATACACGCATGACGGATTCGAGAAACATGCGTTTCTGAGTTGTGAGCATGTGGATTAGTGAACTTTCATCCACCAAAGAAGGCATATATTACACTTTGAAATATTTACTCTGACTTCATAAGTTTTTTGTATCACCATGTTCTAAAATCGGACATTTGTCAGTGGAAAACACTCTTTGAGCGAATTCTCACCAATACACATGTAATTTACATTGTTTACATAACCATGGCATTCCGTATTCCGAACATGTTTCATGCATCACGGATTCCTCAAACATGCATTTCTGAGATGTGAACATGCGCATGACAGATGTTTCAACCACCAAACAAGTTACTTATGCACTTTGAAATAGTTCTTTGGACTTCGTTGCTTCTCCTATCACCAGTTTCAAGAATCACACTTTGATCCCAGAAAAACCCTCTTGGAGCGAAATCTACCCTAGAGATATGTAATTTGAATAGATTCCTTCAACATGATATTCCGTGTTCCGTACATGTTACATGCATGACGGATTCGACATACATGCATTCCTGAGTTGTGAGCATGTGGATTACTGATTTTTCATACTCTATAAAAGGAATAATTTCATATAGACTCGTGTACACATTTTCACAAGCTTTCCCTAACACAAGTTTCGAATTCGTTCATTTTACACAGAAGAATACTTCTGGAGTGTATTCAACCTAATAGATATATAATTTACATGAATTTCATCAACATGGCATTCCGGGTTCCGTACATGATACATGCATGATGGATTCGAGAAACATGCGTTTCTGAGTTGTGAGCATGTGGATTAGTGAACTTTCATCCACCAAAGAAGGCATATATTACACTTTGAAATATTTACTCTGACTTCATAAGTTTTTTGTATCACCAGGTTCTAAAATCGGACATTTGGCAGCAGAAAACACTCTTTGAGCGAATTCTCACCAATACACATGTAATTTACATTGTTTACATAACCATGGCATTCCGTATTCCGAACATGTTTCATGCATCACGGATTCCTCAAACATGCATTTCTGAGCTGTGAACATGCGCATGACAGATGTTTCAACCACCAAACAAGTTACTTATGCACTTTGAAATAGTTCCTTGGACTTCGTTGCTTCTCCTATCACCAGTTTCAAGAATCACACTTTGATCCCAGAAAAACCCTCTTGGAGCGAATTCTACCCTAGAGATATGTAATTTGAATAGATTCCTTCAACATGATATTAAGTGTTCCGTACATGTTACATGCATGACGGATTCGACATACATGCATTCCTGAGTTGTGAGCATGTGGATTACTGATTTTTCATCCTCTATAAAAGGAATAATTTCATATAGACTCGTGTACACATTTTCACAAGCTTTCCCTAACACAAGTTTCGAATTCGTTCATTTTTCACAGAAGAATACTTCTGGAGTGTATTCAACCTAATAGATATATAATTTACATGAATTCCATCAACATCGCATTCCGGGTTCCGTACATGATACACGCATGATGGATTCGAGAAACATGCGTTTCTGAGTTGTGAGCATGTGGATTAGTGAACTTTCATCCACCAAAGAAGGCATATATTACACTTTGAATTATTTACTCTGACTTCATAAGTTTTTTGTATCACCATGTTCTAAAATCGGACATTTGGCAGTGGAAAACACTCTTTGAGCGAATTCTCACCAATACACATGTAATTTACATTGTTTACATAACCATGGCATTCCGTATTCCGAACATGTTTCATGCATCACGGATTCCTCCAACATGCATTTCTGAGCTGTGAACATGCGCATGACAGATGTTTCAACCACCAAACAAGTTACTTATGCACTTTGAAATAGTTCTTTGGACTTCGTTGCTTCTCCTATCACCAGTTTCAAGAATCACACTTTGATCCCAGAAAAACCCTCTTGGAGCGAATTCTACCCTAGAGATATGTAATTTGAATAGATTCCTTCAACATGATATTCCGTGTTCCGTACATGTTACATGCATGACGGATTCGACATACATGCATTCCTGAGTTGTGACCATGTGGATTACTGATTTTTCATCCTCTATAAAAGGAATAATTTCATATAGACTCGTGTACACATTTTCACAAGCTTTCCCTAACACAAGTTTCGAATTCGTTCATTTTTCACAGAAGAATACTTCTGGAGTGTATTCAACCTAATAGATATATAATTTACATGAATTCCATCAACATCGCATTCCGGGTTCCGTACATGATACACGCATGATGGATTCGAGAAACATGCGTTTCTGAGTTGTGAGCATGTGGATTAGTGAACTTTCATCCACCAAAGAAGGCATATATTACACTTTGAATTATTTACTCTGACTTCATAAGTTTTTTGTATCACCAGGTTCTAAAATCGGACATTTGGCAGTGGAAAACCCTCTTTGAGCGAATTCTCACCAATACACATGTAATTTACATTGTTTACATAACCATGGCATTCCGTATTCCGAACATGTTTCATGCATCACGGATTCCTCAAACATGCATTTCTGAGCTGTGAACATGCGCATGACAGATGTTTCAACCACCAAACAATCTACTTATGCACTTTGAAATAGTTCCTTGGACTTCGTTGCTTCTCCTATCACCAGTTTCAAGAATCACACTTTGATCCCAGAAAAACCCTCTTGGAGCGAATTCTACCCTAGAGATATGTAATTTGAATAGATTCCTTCAACATGATATTCCGTGTTCCGTACATGTTACATGCATGACGGATTCGACAAACATGCATTCCTGAGTTGTGACCATGTGGATTACTGATTTTTCATCCTCTATAAAAGGAATAATTTCATATAGACTCGTGTACACATTTTCACAAGCTTTCCCTAACACAAGTTTCGAATTCGTTCATTATTCACAGAAGAATACTTCTGGAGTGTATTCAAACTAATAGATATATAATTTACATGAATTCCATCAACATGGCATTCCGGGTTCCGTACATGATACATGCATGACGGATTCGAGAAACATGCGTTTCTGAGTTGTGAGCATGTGGATTAGTGAACTTTCATCCACCAAAGAAGGCATATATTACACTTTGAAATATTTACTCTGACTTCATAAGTTTTTTGTATCACCAGGTTCTAAAATCGGACATTTGGCAGCGGAAAACACTCTTTGAGCGTATTCTCACCAATACACATGTAATTTACATTGTTTACATAACCATGGCATTCCGTATTCCGAACATGTTTCATGCATCACGGATTCCTCAAACATGCATTTCTGAGCTGTGAACATGCGCATGACAGATGTTTCAACCACCAAACAAGTTACTTATGCACTTTGAAATAGTTCCTTGGACTTCGTTGCTTCTCCTATCACCAGTTTCAAGAATCACACTTTGATCCCAGAAAAACCCTCTTGGAGCGAATTCTACCCTAGAGATATGTAATTTGAATAGATTCCTTCAACATGATATTCCGTGTTCCGTACATGTTACATGCATGACGGATTCGACATACATGCATTCCTGAGTTGTGACCATGTGGATTACTGATTTTTCATCCTCTATAAAAGGAATAATTTCATATAGACTCGTGTACACATTTTCACAAGCTTTCCCTAACACAAGTTTCGAATTCGTTCATTTTTCACAGAAGAATACTTCTGGAGTGTATTCAAGCTAATAGATATATAATTTACATAAATTCCATCAACATGGCATTCCGGGTTCCGTACATGATACATGCATGACGGATTCGAGAAACATGCGTTTCTGAGTTGTGAGCATGTGGATTAGTGAACTTTCATCCACCAAAGAAGGCATATATTACACTTTGAAATATTTACTCTGACTTCATAAGTTTTTTGTATCACCAGGTTCTAAAATCGGACATTTGGCAGTGGAAAACACTCTTTGAGCGAATTCTCACCAATACACATGTAATTTACATTGTTTACATAACCATGGCATTCCGTATTCCGAACATGTTTCATGCATCACGGATTCCTCAAACATGCATTTCTGAGCTGTGAACATGCGCATGACAGATGTTTCAACCACCAAACAAGTTATTATGCACTTTGAAATAGTTCCTTGGACTTCGTTGCTTCTCCTATCACCAGTTTCAAGAATCACACTTTGATCCCAGAAAAACCCTCTTGGAGCGAATTCTACCCTAGAGATATGTAATTTGAATAGATTCCTTCAACATGATATTCCGTGTTCCGTACATGTTACATGCATGACGGATTCGACATACATGCATTCCTGAGTTGTGACCATGTGGATTACTGATTTTTCATCCTCTATAAAAGGAATAATTTCATATAGACTCGTGTACACATTTTCACAAGCTTTCCCTAACACAAGTTTCGAATTCGTTCATTTTTCACAGAAGAATACTTCTGGAGTGTATTCAACCTAATAGATATATAATTTACATGAATTCCATCAACATCGCATTCCGGTTTCCGTACATGATACACGCATGACGGATTCGAGAAACATGCGTTTCTGAGTTGTGAGCATGTGGATTAGTGAACTTTCATCCACCAAAGAAGGCATATATTACACTTTGAAATATTTACTCTGACTTCATAAGTTTTTTGTATCACCATGTTCTAAAATCGGACATTTGTCAGTGGAAAACACTCTTTGAGCGAATTCTCACCAATACACATGTAATTTACATTGTTTACATAACCATGGCATTCCGTATTCCGAACATGTTTCATGCATCACGGATTCCTCAAACATGCATTTCTGAGATGTGAACATGCGCATGACAGATGTTTCAACCACCAAACAAGTTACTTATGCACTTTGAAATAGTTCTTTGGACTTCGTTGCTTCTCCTATCACCAGTTTCAAGAATCACACTTTGATCCCAGAAAAACCCTCTTGGAGCGAAATCTACCCTAGAGATATGTAATTTGAATAGATTCCTTCAACATGATATTCCGTGTTCCGTACATGTTACATGCATGACGGATTCGACATACATGCATTCCTGAGTTGTGAGCATGTGGATTACTGATTTTTCATACTCTATAAAAGGAATAATTTCATATAGACTCGTGTACACATTTTCACAAGCTTTCCCTAACACAAGTTTCGAATTCGTTCATTTTACACAGAAGAATACTTCTGGAGTGTATTCAACCTAATAGATATATAATTTACATGAATTTCATCAACATGGCATTCCGGGTTCCGTACATGATACATGCATGATGGATTCGAGAAACATGCGTTTCTGAGTTGTGAGCATGTGGATTAGTGAACTTTCATCCACCAAAGAAGGCATATATTACACTTTGAAATATTTACTCTGACTTCATAAGTTTTTTGTATCACCAGGTTCTAAAATCGGACATTTGGCAGCAGAAAACACTCTTTGAGCGAATTCTCACCAATACACATGTAATTTACATTGTTTACATAACCATGGCATTCCGTATTCCGAACATGTTTCATGCATCACGGATTCCTCAAACATGCATTTCTGAGCTGTGAACATGCGCATGACAGATGTTTCAACCACCAAACAAGTTACTTATGCACTTTGAAATAGTTCCTTGGACTTCGTTGCTTCTCCTATCACCAGTTTCAAGAATCACACTTTGATCCCAGAAAAACCCTCTTGGAGCGAATTCTACCCTAGAGATATGTAATTTGAATAGATTCCTTCAACATGATATTAAGTGTTCCGTACATGTTACATGCATGACGGATTCGACATACATGCATTCCTGAGTTGTGACCATGTGGATTACTGATTTTTCATCCTCTATAAAAGGAATAATTTCATATAGACTCGTGTACACATTTTCACAAGCTTTCCCTAACACAAGTTTCGAATTCGTTCATTTTTCACAGAACAATACTTCTGGAGTGTATTCAACCTAATAGATATATAATTTACATGAATTCCATCAACATCGCATTCCGGGTTCCGTACATGATACACGCATGATGGATTCGAGAAACATGCGTTTCTGAGTTGTGAGCATGTGGATTAGTGAACTTTCATCCACCAAAGAAGGCATATATTACACTTTGAATTATTTACTCTGACTTCATAAGTTTTTTGTATCACCATGTTCTAAAATCGGACATTTGGCAGTGGAAAACACTCTTTGAGCGAATTCTCACCAATACACATGTAATTTACATTGTTTACATAACCATGGCATTCCGTATTCCGAACATGTTTCATGCATCACGGATTCCTCCAACATGCATTTCTGAGCTGTGAACATGCGCATGACAGATGTTTCAACCACCAAACAAGTTACTTATGCACTTTGAAATAGTTCTTTGGACTTCGTTGCTTCTCCTATCACCAGTTTCAAGAATCACACTTTGATCCCAGAAAAACCCTCTTGGAGCGAATTCTACCCTAGAGATATGTAATTTGAATAGATTCCTTCAACATGATATTCCGTGTTCCGTACATGTTACATGCATGACGGATTCGACATACATGCATTCCTGAGTTGTGACCATGTGGATTACTGATTTTTCATCCTCTATAAAAGGAATAATTTCATATAGACTCGTGTACACATTTTCACAAGCTTTCCCTAACACAAGTTTCGAATTCGTTCATTTTTCACAGAAGAATACTTCTGGAGTGTATTCAACCTAATAGATATATAATTTACATGAATTCCATCAACATCGCATTCCGGGTTCCGTACATGATACACGCATGATGGATTCGAGAAACATGCGTTTCTGAGTTGTGAGCATGTGGATTAGTGAACTTTCATCCACCAAAGAAGGCATATATTACACTTTGAATTATTTACTCTGACTTCATAAGTTTTTTGTATCACCAGGTTCTAAAATCGGACATTTGGCAGTGGAAAACCCTCTTTGAGCGAATTCTCACCAATACACATGTAATTTACATTGTTTACATAACCATGGCATTCCGTATTCCGAACATGTTTCATGCATCACGGATTCCTCAAACATGCATTTCTGAGCTGTGAACATGCGCATGACACATGTTTCAACCACCAAACAATCTACTTATGCACTTTGAAATAGTTCCTTGGACTTCGTTGCTTCTCCTATCACCAGTTTCAAGAATCACACTTTGATCCCAGAAAAACCCTCTTGGAGCGAATTCTACCCTAGAGATATGTAATTTGAATAGATTCCTTCAACATGATATTCCGTGTTCCGTACATGTTACATGCATGACGGATTCGACAAACATGCATTCCTGAGTTGTGACCATGTGGATTACTGATTTTTCATCCTCTATAAAAGGAATAATTTCATATAGACTCGTGTACACATTTTCACAAGCTTTCCCTAACACAAGTTTCGAATTCGTTCATTATTCACAGAAGAATACTTCTGGAGTGTATTCAAACTAATAGATATATAATTTACATGAATTCCATCAACATGGCATTCCGGGTTCCGTACATGATACATGCATGACGGATTCGAGAAACATGCGTTTCTGAGTTGTGAGCATGTGGATTAGTGAACTTTCATCCACCAAAGAAGGCATATATTACACTTTGAAATATTTACTCTGACTTCATAAGTTTTTTGTATCACCAGGTTCTAAAATCGGACATTTGGCAGCGGAAAACACTCTTTGAGCGTATTCTCACCAATACACATGTAATTTACATTGTTTACATAACCATGGCATTCCGTATTCCGAACATGTTTCATGCATCACGGATTCCTCAAACATGCATTTCTGAGCTGTGAACATGCGCATGACAGATGTTTCAACCACCAAACAAGTTACTTATGCACTTTGAAATAGTTCCTTGGACTTCGTTGCTTCTCCTATCACCAGTTTCAAGAATCACACTTTGATCCCAGAAAAACCCTCTTGGAGCGAATTCTACCCTAGAGATATGTAATTTGAATAGATTCCTTCAACATGATATTCCGTGTTCCGTACATGTTACATGCATGACGGATTCGACATACATGCATTCCTGAGTTGTGACCATGTGGATTACTGATTTTTCATCCTCTATAAAAGGAATAATTTCATATAGACTCGTGTACACATTTTCACAAGCTTTCCCTAACACAAGTTTCGAATTCGTTCATTTTTCACAGAAGAATACTTCTGGAGTGTATTCAAGCTAATAGATATATAATTTACATAAATTCCATCAACATGGCATTCCGGGTTCCGTACATGATACATGCATGACGGATTCGAGAAACATGCGTTTCTGAGTTGTGAGCATGTGGATTAGTGAACTTTCATCCACCAAAGAAGGCATATATTACACTTTGAAATATTTACTCTGACTTCATAAGTTTTTTGTATCACCAGGTTCTAAAATCGGACATTTGGCAGTGGAAAACACTCTTTGAGCGAATTCTCACCAATACACATGTAATTTACATTGTTTACATAACCATGGCATTCCGTATTCCGAACATGTTTCATGCATCACGGATTCCTCAAACATGCATTTCTGAGCTGTGAACATGCGCATGACAGATGTTTCAACCACCAAACAAGTTATTATGCACTTTGAAATAGTTCCTTGGACTTCGTTGCTTCTCCTATCACCAGTTTCAAGAATCACACTTTGATCCCAGAAAAACCCTCTTGGAGCGAATTCTACCCTAGAGATATGTAATTTGAATAGATTCCTTCAACATGATATTCCGTGTTCCGTACATGTTACATGCATGACGGATTCGACATACATGCATTCCTGAGTTGTGACCATGTGAATTACTGATTTTTCATCCTCTATAAAAGGAATAATTTCATATAGACTCGTGTACACATTTTCACAAGCTTTCCCTAACACAAGTTTCGAATTCGTTCATTTTTCACAGAAGAATACTTCTGGAGTGTATTCAACCTAATAGATATATAATTTACATGAATTCCATCAACATGGCATTCCGGGTTCCGTACATGATACATGCATGACGGATTCGAGAAACATGCGTTTCTGAGTTGTGAGCATGTGGATTAGTGAACTTTCATCCACCAAAGAAGGCATATATTACACTTTGAAATATTTACTCTGACTTCATAAGTTTTTTGTATCACCAGGTTCTAAAATCGGACATTTGGCAGTGGAAAACACTCTTTGAGCGAATTCTCACCAATACACATGTAATTTACATTGTTTACATAACCATGGCATTCCGTATTCCGAACATGTTTCATGCATCACGGATTCCTCAAACATGCATTTCTGAGCTGTGAACATGCGCATGACAGATGTTTCAACCACCAAACAAGTTACTTATGCACTTTGAAATAGTTCCTTGGACTTCGTTGCTTCTCCTATCACCAGTTTCAAGAATCACACTTTGATCCCAGAAAAACCCTCTTGGAGCGAATTCTACCCTAGAGATATGTAATTTGAATAGATTCCTTCAACATGATATTCCGTGTTCCGTACATGTTACATGCATGACGGATTCGACATACATGCATTCCTGAGTTGTGACCATGTGGATTACTGATTTTTCATCCTCTATAAAAGGAATAATTTCATATAGACTCGTGTACACATTTTCACAAGCTTTCCCTAACACAAGTTTCGAATTCGTTCATTTTTCACAGAAGAATACTTCTGGAGTGTATTCAACCTAATAGATATATAATTTACATGAATTCCATCAACATGGCATTCCGGGTTCCGTACATGATACATGCATGACGGATTCGAGAAACATGCGTTTCTGAGTTGTGAGCATGTGGATTAGTGAACTTTCATCCACCAAAGAAGGCATATATTACACTTTGAAATATTTACTCTGACTTCATAAGTTTTTTGTATCACCAGGTTCTAAAATCGGACATTTGGCAGTGGAAAACACTCTTTGAGCGAATTCTCACCAATACACATGTAATTTACATTGTTTACATAACCATGGCATTCCGTATTCCGAACATGTTTCATGCATCACGGATTCCTCAAACATGCATTTCTGAGCTGTGAACATGCGCGTGACAGATGTTTCAACCACCAAACAAGTTACTTATGCACTTTGAAATAGTTCCTTGGACTTCGTTGCTTCTCCTATCACCAGTTTCAAGAATCACACTTTGATCCCAGAAAAACCCTCTTGGAGCGAATTCTACCCTAGAGATATGTAATTTGAATAGATTCCTTCAACATGATATTCCGTGTTCCGTACATGTTACATGCATGACGGATTCGACATACATGCATTCCTGAGTTGTGACCATGTGGATTACTGATTTTTCATCCTCTATAAAAGGAATAATTTCAGATAGACTCGTGTACACCTTTTCACAAGCTTTCCCTAACACAAGTTTCGAATTCGTTCATTTTTCACAGAAGAATACTTCTGGAGTGTATTCAACCTAATAGATATATAATTTACATGAATTCCATCAACATGGCATTAAGGGTTCCGTACATGATACATGCATGACGGATTCGAGAAACATGCGTTTCTGAGTTGTGAGCATGTGGATTAGTGAACTTTCATCCACCAAAGAAGGCATATATTACACTTTGAAATATTTACTCTGACTTCATAAGTTTTTTGTATCACCAGGTTCTAAAATCGGACATTTGGCAGCGGAAAACACTCTTTGAGCGTATTCTCACCAATACACATGTAATTTACATTGTTTACATAACCATGGCATTCCGTATTCCGAACATGTTTCATGCATCACGGATTCCTCAAACATGCATTTCTGAGCTGTGAACATGCGCATGACAGATGTTTCAACCACCAAACAAGTTACTTATGCACTTTGAAATAGTTCCTTGGACTTCGTTGCTTCTCCTATCACCAGTTTCAAGAATCACACTTTGATCCCAGAAAAACCCTCTTGGAGCGAATTCTACCCTAGAGATATGTAATTTGAATAGATTCCTTCAACATGATATTCCGTGTTCCGTACATGTTACATGCATGACGGATTCGACATACATGCATTCCTGAGTTGTGACCATGTGGATTACTGATTTTTCATCCTCTATAAAAGGAATAATTTCATATAGACTCGTGTACACATTTTCACAAGCTTTCCCTAACACAAGTTTCGAATTCGTTCATTTTTCACAGAAGAATACTTCTGGAGTGTATTCAAGCTAATAGATATATAATTTACATAAATTCCATCAACATGGCATTCCGGGTTCCGTACATGATACATGCATGACGGATTCGAGAAACATGCGTTTCTGAGTTGTGAGCATGTGGATTAGTGAACTTTCATCCACCAAAGAAGGCATATATTACACTTTGAAATATTTACTCTGACTTCATAAGTTTTTTGTATCACCAGGTTCTAAAATCGGACATTTGGCAGTGGAAAACACTCTTTGAGCGAATTCTCACCAATACACATGTAATTTACATTGTTTACATAACCATGGCATTCCGTATTCCGAACATGTTTCATGCATCACGGATTCCTCAAACATGCATTTCTGAGCTGTGAACATGCGCATGACAGATGTTTCAACCACCAAACAAGTTATTATGCACTTTGAAATAGTTCCTTGGACTTCGTTGCTTCTCCTATCACCAGTTTCAAGAATCACACTTTGATCCCAGAAAAACCCTCTTGGAGCGAATTCTACCCTAGAGATATGTAATTTGAATAGATTCCTTCAACATGATATTCCGTGTTCCGTACATGTTACATGCATGACGGATTCGACATACATGCATTCCTGAGTTGTGACCATGTGAATTACTGATTTTTCATCCTCTATAAAAGGAATAATTTCATATAGACTCGTGTACACATTTTCACAAGCTTTCCCTAACACAAGTTTCGAATTCGTTCATTTTTCACAGAAGAATACTTCTGGAGTGTATTCAACCTAATAGATATATAATTTACATGAATTCCATCAACATGGCATTCCGGGTTCCGTACATGATACATGCATGACGGATTCGAGAAACATGCGTTTCTGAGTTGTGAGCATGTGGATTAGTGAACTTTCATCCACCAAAGAAGGCATATATTACACTTTGAAATATTTACTCTGACTTCATAAGTTTTTTGTATCACCAGGTTCTAAAATCGGACATTTGGCAGTGGAAAACACTCTTTGAGCGAATTCTCACCAATACACATGTAATTTACATTGTTTACATAACCATGGCATTCCGTATTCCGAACATGTTTCATGCATCACGGATTCCTCAAACATGCATTTCTGAGCTGTGAACATGCGCATGACAGATGTTTCAACCACCAAACAAGTTACTTATGCACTTTGAAATAGTTCCTTGGACTTCGTTGCTTCTCCTATCACCAGTTTCAAGAATCACACTTTGATCCCAGAAAAACCCTCTTGGAGCGAATTCTACCCTAGAGATATGTAATTTGAATAGATTCCTTCAACATGATATTCCGTGTTCCGTACATGTTACATGCATGACGGATTCGACATACATGCATTCCTGAGTTGTGACCATGTGGATTACTGATTTTTCATCCTCTATAAAAGGAATAATTTCATATAGACTCGTGTACACATTTTCACAAGCTTTCCCTAACACAAGTTTCGAATTCGTTCATTTTTCACAGAAGAATACTTCTGGAGTGTATTCAACCTAATAGATATATAATTTACATGAATTCCATCAACATGGCATTCCGGGTTCCGTACATGATACATGCATGACGGATTCGAGAAACATGCGTTTCTGAGTTGTGAGCATGTGGATTAGTGAACTTTCATCCACCAAAGAAGGCATATATTACACTTTGAAATATTTACTCTGACTTCATAAGTTTTTTGTATCACCAGGTTCTAAAATCGGACATTTGGCAGTGGAAAACACTCTTTGAGCGAATTCTCACCAATACACATGTAATTTACATTGTTTACATAACCATGGCATTCCGTATTCCGAACATGTTTCATGCATCACGGATTCCTCAAACATGCATTTCTGAGCTGTGAACATGCGCGTGACAGATGTTTCAACCACCAAACAAGTTACTTATGCACTTTGAAATAGTTCCTTGGACTTCGTTGCTTCTCCTATCACCAGTTTCAAGAATCACACTTTGATCCCAGAAAAACCCTCTTGGAGCGAATTCTACCCTAGAGATATGTAATTTGAATAGATTCCTTCAACATGATATTCCGTGTTCCGTACATGTTACATGCATGACGGATTCGACATACATGCATTCCTGAGTTGTGACCATGTGGATTACTGATTTTTCATCCTCTATAAAAGGAATAATTTCAGATAGACTCGTGTACACCTTTTCACAAGCTTTCCCTAACACAAGTTTCGAATTCGTTCATTTTTCACAGAAGAATACTTCTGGAGTGTATTCAACCTAATAGATATATAATTTACATGAATTCCATCAACATGGCATTAAGGGTTCCGTACATGATACATGCATGACGGATTCGAGAAACATGCGTTTCTGAGTTGTGAGCATGTGGATTAGTGAACTTTCATCCACCAAAGAAGGCATATATTACACTTTGAAATATTTACTCTGACTTCATAAGTTTTTTGTATCACCAGGTTCTAAAATCGGACATTTGGCAGTGGAAAACTCTCTTTGAGCGAATTCTCACCAATACACATGTAATTTACATTGTTTACATAACCATGGCATTCCGTATTCCGAACATGTTTCATGCATCACGGATTCCTCAAACATGCATTTCTGAGCTGTGAACATGCGTGTGACAGATGTTTCAACCACCAAACAAGTTACTTATGCACTTTGAAATAGTTCCTTGGACTTCGTTGCTTCTCCTATCACCAGTTTCAAGAATCACACTTTGATCCCAGAAAAACCCTCTTGGAGCGAATTCTACCCTAGAGATATGTAATTTGAATAGATTCCTTCAACATGATATTCCGTGTTCCGTACATGTTACATGCATGACGGATTCGACATACATGCATTCCTGAGTTGTGACCATGTGGATTACTGATTTTTCATCCTCTATAAAAGGAATAATTTCATATAGACTCGTGTACACATTTTCACAAGCTTTCCCTAACACAAGTTTCGAATTCGTTCATTTTTCACAGAAGAATACTTCTGGAGTGTATTCAACCTAATAGATATATAATTTACATGAATTCCATCAACATGGCATTCCGGGTTCCGTACATGATACATGCATGACGGATTCGAGAAACATGCGTTTCTGAGTTGTGAGCATGTGGATTAGTGAACTTTCATCCACCAAAGAATGCATATATTACACTTTGAAATATTTACTCTGACTTCATAAGTTTTTTGTATCACCAGGTTCTAAAATCGGACATTTGGCAGTGGAAAACACTCTTTGAGCGTATTCTCACAAATACACATGTAATTTACATTGTTTACATAACCATGGCATTCCGTATTCCGAACATGTTTCATGCATCACGGATTCCTCAAACATGCATTTCTGAGCTGTGAACATGCGCATGACAGATGTTTCAACCACCAAACAAGTTACTTATGCACTTTGAAATAGTTCCTTGGACTTCGTTGCTTCTCCTATCACCAGTTTCAAGAATCACACTTTGATCCCAGAAAAACCCTCTTGGAGCGAATTCTACCCTAGAGATATGTAATTTGAATAGATTCCTTCAACATGATATTCCGTGTTCCGTACATGTTACATGCATGACGGATTCGACATACATGCATTCCTGAGTTGTGACCATGTGGATTACTGATTTTTCATCCTCTATAAAAGGAATAATTTCATATAGACTCGTGTACACATTTTCACAAGCTTTCCCTAACACAAGTTTCGAATTCGTTCATTTTTCACAGAAGAATACTTCTGGAGTGTATTCAACCTAATAGATATATAATTTACATGAATTCCATCAACATGGCATTCCGGGTTCCGTACATGATACATGCATGACGGATTCGAGAAACATGCGTTTCTGAGTTGTGAGCATGTGGATTAGTGAACTTTCATCCACCAAAGAAGGCATATATTACACTTTGAAATATTTACTCTGACTTCATAAGTTTTTTGTATCACCAGGTTCTAAAATCGGACATTTGGCAGTGGAAAACCCTCTTTGAGCGAATTCTCACCAATACACATGTAATTTACATTGTTTACATAACCATGGCATTCCGTATTCCGAACATGTTTCATGCATCACGGATTCCTCAAACATGCATTTCTGAGCTCTGAACATGCGCATGACAGATGTTTCAACCACCAAACAAGTTATTATGCACTTTGAAATAGTTCCTTGGACTTCGTTGCTTCTCCTATCACCAGTTTCAAGAATCACACTTTGATCCCAGAAAAACCCTCTTGGAGCGAATTCTACCCTAGAGATATGTAATTTGAATAGATTCCTTCAACATGATATTCCGTGTTCCGTACATGTTACATGCATGACGGATTCGACATACATGCATTCCTGAGTTGTGAGCATGTGGATTACTGATTTTTCATCCTCTATAAAAGGAATAATTTCATATAGACACGTGTACACATTTTCACAAGCTTTCCCTAACACAAGTTTCGAATTCGTTCATTTTTCACAGAAGAATACTTCTGGAGTGTATTCAACCTAATAGATATATAATTTACATGAATTCCATCAACATGGCATTCCGGGTTCCGTACATGATACATGCATGACGGATTCGAGAAACATGCGTTTCTGAGTTGTGAGCATGTGGATTAGTGAACTTTCATCCACCAAAGAAGGCATATATTACACTTTGAAATATTTACTCTGACTTCATAAGTTTTTTGTATCACCAGGTTCTAAAATCGGACATTTGGCAGTGGAAAACCCTCTTTGAGCGAATTCTCACCAATACACATGTAATTTACATTGTTTACATAACCATGGCATTCCGTATTCCGAACATGTTTCATGCATCACGGATTCCTCAAACATGCATTTCTGAGCTGTGAACATGCGCATGACAGATGTTTCAACCACCAAACAAGTTACTTATGCACTTTGAAATAGTTCCTTGGACTTCGTTGCTTCTCCTATCACCAGTTTCAAGAATCACACTTTGATCCCAGAAAAACCCTCTTGGAGCGAATTCTACCCTAGAGATATGTAATTTGAATAGATTCCTTCAACATGATATTCCGTGTTCCGTACATGTTACATGCATGACGGATTCGACATACATGCATTCCTGAGTTGTGACCATGTGGATTACTGATTTTTCATCCTCTATAAAAGGAATAATTTCATATAGACTCGTGTACACATTTTCACAAGCTTTCCCTAACACAAGTTTCGAATTCGTTCATTTTTCACAGAAGAATACTTCTGGAGTGTATTCAACCTAATAGATATATAATTTACATGAATTCCATCAACATGGCATTCCGGGTTCCGTACATGATACATGCATGACGGATTCGAGAAACATGCGTTTCTGAGTTGTGAGCATGTGGATTAGTGAACTTTCATCCACCAAAGAAGGCATATATTACACTTTGAAATATTTACTCTGACTTCATAAGTTTTTTGTATCACCAGGTTCTAAAATCGGACATTTGGCAGTGGAAAACCCTCTTTGAGCGAATTCTCACCAATACACATGTAATTTACATTGTTTACATAACCATGGCATTCCGTATTCCGAACATGTTTCATGCATCACGGATTCCTCAAACATGCATTTCTGAGCTCTGAACATGCGCATGACAGATGTTTCAACCACCAAACAAGTTATTATGCACTTTGAAATAGTTCCTTGGACTTCGTTGCTTCTCCTATCACCAGTTTCAAGAATCACACTTTGATCCCAGAAAAACCCTCTTGGAGCGAATTCTACCCTAGAGATATGTAATTTGAATAGATTCCTTCAACATGATATTCCGTGTTCCGTACATGTTACATGCATGACGGATTCGACATACATGCATTCCTGAGTTGTGAGCATGTGGATTACTGATTTTTCATCCTCTATAAAAGGAATAATTTCATATAGACACGTGTACACATTTTCACAAGCTTTCCCTAACACAAGTTTCGAATTCGTTCATTTTTCACAGAAGAATACTTCTGGAGTGTATTCAACCTAATAGATATATAATTTACATGAATTCCATCAACATGGCATTCCGGGTTCCGTACATGATACATGCATGACGGATTCGAGAAACATGCGTTTCTGAGTTGTGAGCATGTGGATTAGTGAACTTTCATCCACCAAAGAAGGCATATATTACACTTTGAAATATTTACTCTGACTTCATAAGTTTTTTGTATCACCAGGTTCTAAAATCGGACATTTGGCAGTGGAAAACCCTCTTTGAGCGAATTCTCACCAATACACATGT
Source organism: Vicugna pacos (assembly GCF_048564905.1). Classification (NCBI taxonomy): domain Eukaryota; kingdom Metazoa; phylum Chordata; class Mammalia; order Artiodactyla; family Camelidae; genus Vicugna; species Vicugna pacos. The sequence continues at coordinate 54,686,795 of NW_027328741.1, forward strand.
AATTTACATTGTTTACATAACCATGGCATTCCGTATTCCGAACATGTTTCATGCATCACGGATTCCTCAAACATGCATTTCTGAGCTGTGAACATGCGCATGACAGATGTTTCAACCACCAAACAAGTTATTATGCACTTTGAAATAGTTCCTTGGACTTCGTTGCTTCTCCTATCACCAGTTTCAAGAATCACACTTTGATCCCAGAAAAACCCTCTTGGAGCGAATTCTACCCTAGAGATATGTAATTTGAATAGATTCCTTCAACATGTTATTCCGTGTTCCGTACATGTTACATGCATGACGGATTCGACATACATGCATTCCTGAGTTGTGAGCATGTGGATTACTGATTTTTCATCCTCTATAAAAGGAATAATTTCATATAGACTCGTGTACACATTTTCACCAGCTTTCCCTAACACAAGTTTCGAATTCGTTCATTATTCACAGAAGAATACTTCTGGAGTGTATTCAAACTAATAGATATATAATTTACATGAATTCCATCAACATGGCATTCCGGGTTCCGTACATGATACATGCATGACGGATTCGAGAAACATGCGTTTCTGAGTTGTGAGCATGTTGATTAGTGAACTTTCATCCACCAAAGAAGGCATATATTACACTTTGAAATATTTACTCTGACTTCATAAGTTTTTTGTATCACCAGGTTCTAAAATCGGACATTTGGCAGTGGAAAACACTCTTTGAGCGAATTCTCACCAATACACATGTAATTTACATTGTTTACATAACCATGGCATTCCGTATTCCGAACATGTTTCATGCATCACGGATTCCTCAAACATGCATTTCTGAGCTGTGAACATGCGCATGACAGATGTTTCAACCACCAAACAAGTTACTTATGCACTTTGAAATAGTTCCTTGGTCTTCGTTGCTTCTCCTACCACCAGTTTCAAGAATCACACTTTGATCCCAGAAAAACCCTCTTGGAGCGAATTCTACCCTAGAGATATGTAATTTGAATAGATTCCTTCAACATGATATTCCGTGTTCCGTACATGTTACATGCATGACGGATTCGACATACATGCATTCCTGAGTTGTGACCATGTGGATTACTGATTTTTCATCCTCTATAAAAGGAATAATTTCATATAGACTCGTGTACACATTTTCACAAGCTTTCCCTAACACAAGTTTCGAATTCGTTCATTTTTCACAGAAGAATACTTCTGGAGTGTATTCAACCTAATAGATATATAATTTACATGAATTCCATCAACATGGCATTCCGGGTTCCGTACATGATACATGCATGACGGATTCGAGAAACATGCGTTTCTGAGTTGTGAGCATGTGGATTAGTGAACTTTCATCCACCAAAGAAGGCATATATTACACTTTGAAATATTTACTCTGACTTCATAAGTTTTTTGTATCACCAGGTTCTAAAATCGGACATTTGGCAGTGGAAAACCCTCTTTGAGCGAATTCTCACCAATACACATGTAATTTACATTGTTTACATAACCATGGCATTCCGTATTCCGAACATGTTTCATGCATCACGGATTCCTCAAACATGCATTTCTGAGCTCTGAACATGCGCATGACAGATGTTTCAACCACCAAACAAGTTATTATGCACTTTGAAATAGTTCCTTGGACTTCGTTGCTTCTCCTATCACCAGTTTCAAGAATCACACTTTGATCCCAGAAAAACCCTCTTGGAGCGAATTCTACCCTAGAGATATGTAATTTGAATAGATTCCTTCAACATGATATTCCGTGTTCCGTACATGTTACATGCATGACGGATTCGACATACATGCATTCCTGAGTTGTGAGCATGTGGATTACTGATTTTTCATCCTCTATAAAAGGAATAATTTCATATAGACACGTGTACACATTTTCACAAGCTTTCCCTAACACAAGTTTCGAATTCGTTCATTTTTCACAGAAGAATACTTCTGGAGTGTATTCAACCTAATAGATATATAATTTACATGAATTCCATCAACATGGCATTCCGGGTTCCGTACATGATACATGCATGACGGATTCGAGAAACATGCGTTTCTGAGTTGTGAGCATGTGGATTAGTGAACTTTCATCCACCAAAGAAGGCATATATTACACTTTGAAATATTTACTCTGACTTCATAAGTTTTTTGTATCACCAGGTTCTAAAATCGGACATTTGGCAGTGGAAAACCCTCTTTGAGCGAATTCTCACCAATACACATGTAATTTACATTGTTTACATAACCATGGCATTCCGTATTCCGAACATGTTTCATGCATCACGGATTCCTCAAACATGCATTTCTGAGCTGTGAACATGCGCATGACAGATGTTTCAACCACCAAACAAGTTATTATGCACTTTGAAATAGTTCCTTGGACTTCGTTGCTTCTCCTATCACCAGTTTCAAGAATCACACTTTGATCCCAGAAAAACCCTCTTGGAGCGAATTCTACCCTAGAGATATGTAATTTGAATAGATTCCTTCAACATGTTATTCCGTGTTCCGTACATGTTACATGCATGACGGATTCGACATACATGCATTCCTGAGTTGTGAGCATGTGGATTACTGATTTTTCATCCTCTATAAAAGGAATAATTTCATATAGACTCGTGTACACATTTTCACCAGCTTTCCCTAACACAAGTTTCGAATTCGTTCATTATTCACAGAAGAATACTTCTGGAGTGTATTCAAACTAATAGATATATAATTTACATGAATTCCATCAACATGGCATTCCGGGTTCCGTACATGATACATGCATGACGGATTCGAGAAACATGCGTTTCTGAGTTGTGAGCATGTTGATTAGTGAACTTTCATCCACCAAAGAAGGCATATATTACACTTTGAAATATTTACTCTGACTTCATAAGTTTTTTGTATCACCAGGTTCTAAAATCGGACATTTGGCAGTGGAAAACACTCTTTGAGCGAATTCTCACCAATACACATGTAATTTACATTGTTTACATAACCATGGCATTCCGTATTCCGAACATGTTTCATGCATCACGGATTCCTCAAACATGCATTTCTGAGCTGTGAACATGCGCATGACAGATGTTTCAACCACCAAACAAGTTACTTATGCACTTTGAAATAGTTCCTTGGTCTTCGTTGCTTCTCCTACCACCAGTTTCAAGAATCACACTTTGATCCCAGAAAAACCCTCTTGGAGCGAATTCTACCCTAGAGATATGTAATTTGAATAGATTCCTTCAACATGATATTCCGTGTTCCGTACATGTTACATGCATGACGGATTCGACATACATGCATTCCTGAGTTGTGACCATGTGGATTACTGATTTTTCATCCTCTATAAAAGGAATAATTTCATATAGACTCGTGTACACATTTTCACAAGCTTTCCCTAACACAAGTTTCGAATTCGTTCATTTTTCACAGAAGAATACTTCTGGAGTGTATTCAACCTAATAGATATATAATTTACATGAATTCCATCAACATGGCATTCCGGGTTCCGTACATGATACATGCATGACGGATTCGAGAAACATGCGTTTCTGAGTTGTGAGCATGTGGATTAGTGAACTTTCATCCACCAAAGAAGGCATATATTACACTTTGAAATATTTACTCTGACTTCATAAGTTTTTTGTATCACCAGGTTCTAAAATCGGACATTTGGCAGTGGAAAACACTCTTTGAGCGAATTCTCACCAATACACATGTAATTTACATTGTTTACATAACCATGGCATTCCGTATTCCGAACATGTTTCATGCATCACGGATTCCTCAAACATGCATTTCTGAGCTGTGAACATGCGCATGACAGATGTTTCACCCACCAAACAAGTTATTATGCACTTTGAAATAGTTCCTTGTACTTCGTTGCTTCTCCTATCACCAGTTTCAAGAATCACACTTTGATCCCAGAAAAACCCTCTTGGAGCGAATTCTACCCTAGAGATATGTAATTTGAATAGATTCCTTCAACATGATATTCCGTGTTCCGTACATGTTACATGCATGACGGATTCGACATACATGCATTCCTGAGTTGTGACCATGTGGATTACTGATTTTTCATCCTCTATAAAAGGAATAATTTCATATAGACTCGTGTACACATTTTCACAAGCTTTCCCTAACACAAGTTTCGAATTCGTTCATTTTTCACAGAAGAATACTTCTGGAGTGTATTCAACCTAATAGATATATAATTTACATGAATTCCATCAACATGGCATTCCGGGTTCTGTACATGATACATGCATGACGGATTCGAGAAACATGCGTTTCTGAGTTGTGAGCATGTGGATTAGTGAACTTTCATCCACCAAAGAAGGCATATATTACACTTTGAAATATTTACTCTGACTTCATAAGTTTTTTGTATCACCAGGTTCTAAAATCGGACATTTGGCAGTGGAAAACCCTCTTTGAGCGAATTCTCACCAATACACATGTAATTTACATTGTTTACATAACCATGGCATTCCGTATTCCGAACATGTTTCATGCATCACGGATTCCTCAAACATGCATTTCTGAGCTGTGAACATGCGCATGACAGATGTTTCAACCACCAAACAAGTTATTATGCACTTTGAAATAGTTCCTTGGACTTCGTTGCTTCTCCTATCACCAGTTTCAAGAATCACACTTTGATCCCAGAAAAACCCTCTTGGAGCGAATTCTACCCTAGAGATATGTAATTTGAATAGATTCCTTCAACATGATATTCCGTGTTCCGTACATGTTACATGCATGACGGATTCGACATACATGCATTCCTGAGTTGTGACCATGTGGATTACTGATTTTTCATCCTCTATAAAAGGAATAATTTCATATAGACTCGTGTACACATTTTCACAAGCTTTCCCTAACACAAGTTTCGAATTCGTTCATTATTCACAGAAGAATACTTCTGGAGTGTATTCAAACTAATAGATATATAATTTACATGAATTCCATCAACATGGCATTCCGGGTTCCGTACATGATACATGCATGACGGATTCGAGAAACATGCGTTTCTGAGTTGTGAGCATGTTGATTAGTGAACTTTCATCCACCAAAGAAGGCATATATTACACTTTGAAATATTTACTCTGACTTCATAAGTTTTTTGTATCACCAGGTTCTAAAATCGGACATTTGGCAGTGGAAAACACTCTTTGAGCGAATTCTCACCAATACACATGTAATTTACATTGTTTACATAACCATGGCATTCCGTATTCCGAACATGTTTCATGCATCACGGATTCCTCAAACATGCATTTCTGAGCTGTGAACATGCGCATGACAGATGTTTCAACCACCAAACAAGTTACTTATGCACTTTGAAATAGTTCCTTGGACTTCGTTGCTTCTCCTATCACCAGTTTCAAGAATCACACTTTGATCCCAGAAAAACCCTCTTGGAGCGAATTCTACCCTAGAGATATGTAATTTGAATAGATTCCTTCAACATGATATTCCGTGTTCCGTACATGTTACATGCATGACGGATTCGACATACATGCATTCCTGAGTTGTGAGCATGTGGATTACTGATTTTTCATCCTCTATAAAAGGAATAATTTCATATAGACTCGTGTACACATTTTCACAAGCTTTCCCTAACACAAGTTTCGAATTCGTTCATTTTTCACAGAAGAATAATTCTGGAGTGTATTCAACCTAATAGATATATAATTTACATGAATTCCATCAACATGGCATTCCGGGTTCCGTACATGATACATGCATGACGGATTCGAGAAACATGCGTTTCTGAGTTGTGAGCATGTGGATTAGTGAACTTTCATCCACCAAAGAAGGCATATATTACACTTTGAAATATTTACTCTGACTTCATAAGTTTTTTGTATCACCAGGTTCTAAAATCGGACATTTGGCAGTGGAAAACACTCTTTGAGCGAATTCTCACCAATACACATGTAATTTACATTGTTTACATAACCATGGCATTCCGTATTCCGAACATGTTTCATGCATCACGGATTCCTCAAACATGCATTTCTGAGCTGTGAACATGCGCATGACAGATGTTTCAACCACCAAACAAGTTATTATGCACTTTGAAATAGTTCCTTGGACTTCGTTGCTTCTCCTATCACCAGTTTCAAGAATCACACTTTGATCCCAGAAAAACCCTCTTGGAGCGAATTCTACCCTAGAGATATGTAATTTGAATAGATTCCTTCAACATGATATTCCATGTTCCGTACATGTTACATGCAATACGGATTCGACATACATGCATTCCTGAGTTGTGACCATGTGGATTACTGATTTTTCATCCTCTATAAAAGGAATAATTTCATATAGACTCGTGTACACATTTTCACAAGCTTTCCCTAACACAAGTTTCGAATTCGTTCATTTTTCACAGAAGAATACTTCTGCAGTGTATTCAACCTAATAGATATATAATTTACATGAATTCCATCAACATGGCATTCCGGGTTCCGTACATGATACATGCATGACGGATTCGAGAAACATGCGTTTCTGAGTTGTGAGCATGTGGATTAGTGAACTTTCATCAACCAAAGAAGGCATATATTACACTTTGAAATATTTACTCTGACTTCATAAGTTTTTTGTATCACCAGGTTCTAAAATCGGACATTTGGCAGTGGAAAACACTCTTTGAGCGTATTCTCACCAATACACATGTAATTTGCATTGTTTACATAACCATGGCATTCCGTATTCCAAACATGTTTCATGCATCACGGATTCCTCAAACATGCATTTCTGAGCTGTGAACATGCGCATGACAGATGTTTCAACCACCAAACAAGTTATTATGCACTTTGAAATAGTTCCTTGGACTTCGTTGCTTCTCCTATCACCAGTTTCAAGAATCACACTTTGATCCCAGAAAAACCCTCTTGGAGCGAATTCTACCCTAGAGATATGTAATTTGAATAGATTCCTTCAACATGATATTCCGTGTTCCGTACATGTTACATGCAATACGGATTCGACATACATGCATTCCTGAGTTGTGAGCATGTGGATTACTGATTTTTCATCCTCTATAAAAGGAATAATTTCATATAGACTCGTGTACACATTTTCACAAGCTTTCCCTAACACAAGTTTCGAATTCGTTCATTATTCACAGAAGAATACTTCTGGAGTGTATTCAACCTAATAGATATATAATTTACATGAATTCCATCAACATGGCATTCCGGGTTCCGTACATGATACATGCATGACGGATTCGAGAAACATGCGTTTCTGAGTTGTGAGCATGTGGATTAGTGAACTTTCATCCACCAAAGAAGGCATATATTACACTTTGAAATATTTACTCTGACTTCATAAGTTTTTTGTATCACCAGGTTCTAAAATCGGACATTTGGCAGTAGAAAACACTCTTTGAGCGAATTCTCACCAATACACATGTAATTTACATTGTTTACATAACCATGGCATTCCGTATTCCAAACATGTTTCATGCATCACGGATTCCTCAAACATGCATTTCTGAGCTGTGAACATGCGCATGACAGATGTTTCAACCACCAAACAAGTTATTATGCACTTTGAAATAGTTCCTTGGACTTCGTTGCTTCTCCTATCACCAGTTTCAAGAATCACACTTTGATCCCAGAAAAACCCACTTGGAGCGAATTCTACCCTAGAGATATGTAATTTGAATAGATTCCTTCAACATGATATTCCGTGTTCCGTACATGTTACATGCATGACGGATTCGACATACATGCATTCCTGAGTTGTGACCATGTGGATTACTGATTTTTCATCCTCTATAAAAGGAATAATTTCATATAGACTCGTGTACACATTTTCACAAGCTTTCCCTAACACAAGTTTCGAATTCGTTCATTTTTCACAGAAGAATACTTCTGGAGTGTATTCAACCTAATAGATATATAATTTACATGAATTCCATCAACATGGCATTCCGGGTTCCATACATGATACATGCATGACGGATTCGAGAAACATGCGTTTCTGAGTTGTGAGCATGTGGATTAGTGAACTTTCATCCACCAAAGAAGGCATATATTACACTTTGAAATATTTACTCTGACTTCATAAGTTTTTTGTATCACCAGGTTCTAAAATCGGACATTTGGCAGTGGAAAACACTCTTTGAGCGAATTCTCACCAATACACATGTAATTTACATTGTTTACATAACCATGGCATTCCGTATTCCGAACATGTTTCATGCATCACGGATTCATCAAACATGCATTTCTGAGCTGTGAACATGCGCATGACAGATGTTTCAACCACCAAACAAGTTACTTATGCACTTTGAAATAGTTCCTTGGACTTCGTTGCTTCTCCTATCACCAGTTTCAAGAATCACACTTTGATCCCAGAAAAACCCTCTTGGAGCGAATTCTACCCTAGAGATATGTAATTTGAATAGATTCCTTCAACATGATATTCCGTGTTCCGTACATGTTACATGCATGACGGATTCGACATACATGCATTCCTGAGTTGTGACCATGTGGATTACTGATTTTTCATCCTCTATAAAAGGAATAATTTCATATAGACTCGTGTACACATTTTCACAAGCTTTCCCTAACACAAGTTTCGAATTCGTTCATTTTTCACAGAACAATACTTCTGGATTGTATTCAACCTAATAGATATATAATTTACATGAATTCCATCAACATGGCATTCCGGGTTCCGTACATGATACATGCATGACGGATTCGAGAAACATGCGTTTCTGAGTTGTGAGCATGTGGATTAGTGAACTTTCATCCACCAAAGAAGGCATATATTACACTTTGAAATATTTACTCTGACTTCATAAGTTTTTTGTATCACCAGGTTCTAAAATCGGACATTTGGCAGTAGAAAACACTCTTTGAGCGAATTCTCACCAATACACATGTAATTTACATTGTTTACATAACCATGGCATTCCGTATTCCAAACATGTTTCATGCATCACGGATTCCTCAAACATGCATTTCTGAGCTGTGAACATGCGCATGACAGATGTTTCTACCACCAAACAAGTTATTATGCACTTTGAAATAGTTCCTTGGACTTCGTTGCTTCTCCTATCACCAGTTTCAAGAATCACACTTTGATCCCAGAAAAACCCTCTTGGAGCGAATTCTACCCTAGAGATATGTAATTTGAATAGATTCCTTCAACATGATATTCCGTGTTCCGTACATGTTACATGCATGACGGATTCGACATACATGCATTCCTGAGTTGTGACCATGTGGATTACTGATTTTTCATCCTCTATAAAAGGAATAATTTCAGATAGACTCGTGTACACCTTTTCACAAGCTTTCCCTAACACAAGTTTCGAATTCCTTCATTTTTCACAGAAGAATACTTCTGGAGTGTATTCAACCTAATAGATATATAATTTACATGAATTCCATCAACATGGCATTCCGGGTTCCGTACATGATACATGCATGACGGATTCGAGAAACATGCGTTTCTGAGTTGTGAGCATGTGGATTAGTGAACTTTCATCCACCAAAGAAGGCATATATTACACTTTGAAATATTTACTCTGACTTCATAAGTTTTTTGTATCACCAGGTTCTAAAATCGGACATTTGGCAGTGGAAAACACTCTTTGAGCGAATTCTCACCTATACACATGTAATTTACGTTGTTTACATAACCATGGCATTCCGTATTCCGAACATGTTTCATGCATCACGGATTCCTCAAACATGCATTTCTGAGCTGTGAACATGCGCATGACAGATGTTTCAACCACCAAACTAGTTATTATGCACTTTGAAATAGTTCCTTGGACTTCGTTGCTTCTCCTATCACCAGTTTCAAGAATCACACTTTGATCCCAGAAAAACCCTCTTGGAGCGAATTCTACCCTAGAGATATGTAATTTGAATAGATTCCTTCAACATGATATTCCGTGTTCCGTACATGTTACATGCAATACGGATTCGACATACATGCATTCCTGAGTTGTGACCATGTGGATTACTGATTTTTCATCCTCTATAAAAGGAATAATTTCATATAGACTCGTGTACACATTTTCACAAGCTTTCCCTAACACAAGTTTCGAATTCGTTCATTTTTCACAGAAGAATACTTCTGCAGTGTATTCAACCTAATAGATATATAATTCACATGAATTCCATCAACATGGCATTCCGGGTTCCGTACATGATACATGCATGACGGATTCGAGAAACATGCGTTTCTGAGTTGTGAGCATGTGGATTAGTGAACTTTCATCCACCAAAGAAGGCATATATTACACTTTGAAATATTTACTCTGACTTCATAAGTTTTTTGTATCACCAGGTTCTAAAATCGGACATTTGGCAGTGGAAAACACTCTTTGAGCGTATTCTCACCAATACACATGTAATTTGCATTGTTTACATAACCATGGCATTCCGTATTCCAAACATGTTTCATGCATCATGGATTCCTCAAACATGCATTTCTGAGCTGTGAACATGCGCATGACAGATGTTTCAACCACCAAACAAGTTACTTATGCACTTTGAAATAGTTCCTTGGACTTCGTTGCTTCTCCTATCACCAGTTTCAAGAATCACACTTTGATCCCAGAAAAACCCTCTTGGAGCGAATTCTACCCTAGAGATATGTAATTTGAATAGATTCCTTCAACATGATATTCCGTGTTCCGTACATGTTACATGCATGACGGATTCGACATACATGCATTCCTGAGTTGTGAGCATGTGGATTACTGATTTTTCATCCTCTATAAAAGGAATAATTTCATATAGACTCGTGTACACATTTTCACAAGCTTTCCCTAACACAAGTTTCGAATTCGTTCATTTTTCACAGAAGAATAATTCTGGAGTGTATTCAACCTAATAGATATATAATTTACATGAATTCCATCAACATGGCATTCCGGGTTCCGTACATGATACATGCATGACGGATTCGAGAAACATGCGTTTCTGAGTTGTGAGCATGTGGATTAGTGAACTTTCATCCACCAAAAAGGCATATATTACACTTTGAAATATTTACTCTGACTTCATAAGTTTTTTGTATCACCAGGTTCTAAAATCGGACATTTGGCAGTGGAAAACACTCTTTGAGCGAATTCTCACCAATACACATGTAATTTACATTGTTTACATAACCATGGCATTCCGTATTCCGAACATGTTTCATGCATCACGGATTCCTCAAACATGCATTTCTGAGCTGTGAACATGCGCATGACAGATGTTTCAACCACCAAACAAGTTATTATGCACTTTGAAATAGTTCCTTGGACTTCGTTGCTTCTCCTATCACCAGTTTCAAGAATCACACTTTGATCCCAGAAAAACCCTCTTGGAGCGAATTCTACCCTAGAGATATGTAATTTGAATAGATTCCTTCAACATGATATTCCGTGTTCCGTACATGTTACATGCATGACGGATTCGACATACATGCATTCCTGAGTTGTGACCATGTGGATTACTGATTTTTCATCCTCTATAAAAGGAATAATTTCATATAGACTCGTGTACACATTTTCACAAGCTTTCCCTAACACAAGTTTCGAATTCGTTCATTTTTCACAGAAGAATACTTCTGGAGTGTATTCAACCTAATAGATATATAATTTACATGAATTCCATCAACATGGCATTCCGGGTTCCATACATGTTACATGCATGACGGATTCGAGAAACATGCGTTTCTGAGTTGTGAGCATGTGGATTAGTGAACTTTCATCCACCAAAGAAGGCATATATTACACTTTGAAATATTTACTCTGACTTCATAAGTTTTTTGTATCACCAGGTTCTAAAATCGTACATTTGGCAGTGGAAAACACTCTTTGAGCGAATTCTCACCAATAGACATGTAATTTACATTGTTTACATAACCATGGCATTCCGTATTCCGAACATGTTTCATGCATCACGGATTCCTCAAACATGCATTTCTGAGCTGTGAACATGCGCATGACAGATGTTTCAACCACCAAACAAGTTACTTATGCACTTTGAAATAGTTCCTTGGACTTCGTTGCTTCTCCTATCACCAGTTTCAAGAATCACACTTTGATCCCAGAAAAACCCTCTTGGAGCGAATTCTACCCTAGAGATATGTAATTTGAATAGATTCCTTCAACATGATATTCCGTGTTCCGTACATGTTACATGCATGACGGATTCGACATACATGCATTCCTGAGTTGTGAGCATGTGGATTACTGATTTTTCATCCTCTATAAAAGGAATAATTTCATATAGACTCGTGTACACATTTTCACAAGCTTTCCCTAACACAAGTTTCGAATTCGTTCATTTTTCACAGAACAATACTTCTGGATTGTATTCAACCTAATAGATATATAATTTACATGAATTCCATCAACATGGCATTCCGGGTTCCGTACATGATACATGCATGACGGATTCGAGAAACATGCGTTTCTGAGTTGTGAGCATGTGGATTAGTGAACTTTCATCCACCAAAGAAGGCATATATTACACTTTGAAATATTTACTCTGACTTCATAAGTTTTTTGTATCACCAGGTTCTAAAATCGGACATTTGGCAGTAGAAAACACTCTTTGAGCGAATTCTCACCAATACACATGTAATTTACATTGTTTACATAACCATGGCATTCCGTATTCCAAACATGTTTCATGCATCACGGATTCCTCAAACATGCATTTCTGAGCTGTGAACATGCGCATGACAGATGTTTCTACCACCAAACAAGTTATTATGCACTTTGAAATAGTTCCTTGGACTTCGTTGCTTCTCCTATCACCAGTTTCAAGAATCACACTTTGATCCCAGAAAAACCCTCTTGGAGCGAATTCTACCCTAGAGATATGTAATTTGAATAGATTCCTTCAACATGATATTCCGTGTTCCGTACATGTTACATGCATGACGGATTCGACATACATGCATTCCTGAGTTGTGACCATGTGGATTACTGATTTTTCATCCTCTATAAAAGGAATAATTTCAGATAGACTCGTGTACACCTTTTCACAAGCTTTCCCTAACAGAAGTTTCGAATTCGTTCATTTTTCACAGAAGAATACTTCTGGAGTGTATTCAACCTAATAGATATATAATATACATGAATTCCATCAACATGGAATTCCGGGTTCCGTACATGATACATGCATGACGGATTCGAGAAACATGCGTTTCTGAGTTGTGAGCATGTGGATTAGTGAACTTTCATCCACCAAAGAAGGCATATATTACACTTTGAAATATTTACTCTGACTTCATAAGTTTTTTGTATCACCAGGTTCTAAAATCGGACATTTGGCAGTGGAAAACACTCTTTGAGCGAATTCTCACCAATACACATGTAATTTACATTGTTTACATAACCATGGCATTCCGTATTCCGAACATGTTTCATGCATCACGGATTCCTCAAACATGCATTTCTGAGCTGTGAACATGCACGTGACAGATGTTTCAACCACCAAACAAGTTACTTATGCACTTTGAAATAGTTCCTTGGACTTCGTTGCTTCTCCTATCACCAGTTTCAAGAATCACACTTTGATCCCAGAAAAACCCTCTTGGAGCGAATTCTACCCTAGAGATATGTAATTTGAATAGATTCCTTCAACATGATATTCCGTGTTCCGTACATGTTACATGCATGACGGATTCGACATACATGCATTCCTGAGTTGTGACCATGTGGATTACTGATTTTTCATCCTCTATAAAAGGAATAATTTCATATAGACTCGTGTACACATTTTCACAAGCTTTCCCTAACAGAAGTTTCGAATTCGTTCATTTTTCACAGAAGAATACTTCTGGAGTGTATTCAACCTAATAGATATATAATTTACATGAATTCCATCAACATGGCATTCCGGGTTCCATACATGTTACATGCATGACGGATTCGAGAAACATGCGTTTCTGAGTTGTGAGCATGTGGATTAGTGAACTTTCATCCACCAAAGAAGGCATATATTACACTTTGAAATATTTACTCTGACTTCATAAGTTTTTTGTATCACCAGGTTCTAAAATCGGACATTTGGCAGTGGAAAACACTCTTTGAGCGAATTCTCACCAATACACATGTAATTTACATTGTTTACATAACCATGGCATTCCGTATTCCGAACATGTTTCATGCATCACGGATTCCTCAAACATGCATTTCTGAGCTGTGAACATGCGCATGACAGATGTTTCAACCACCAAACAAGTTACTTATGCACTTTGAAATAGTTCCTTGGACTTCGTTGCTTCTCCTATCACCAGTTTCAAGAATCACACTTTGATCCCAGAAAAACCCTCTTGGAGCGAATTCTACCCTAGAGATATGTAATTTGAATAGATTCCTTCAACATGATATTCCGTGTTCCGTACATGTTACATGCATGACGGATTCGACATACATGCATTCCTGAGTTGTGAGCATGTGGATTACTGATTTTTCATCCTCTATAAAAGGAATAATTTCATATAGACTCGTGTACACATTTTCACAAGCTTTCCCTAACACAAGTTTCGAATTCGTTCATTTTTCACAGAACAATACTTCTGGATTGTATTCAACCTAATAGATATATAATTTACATGAATTCCATCAACATGGCATTCCGGGTTCCGTACATGATACATGCATGACAGATTCGAGAAACATGCGTTTCTGAGTTGTGAGCATGTGGATTAGTGAACTTTCATCCACCAAAGAAGGCATATATTACACTTTGAAATATTTACTCTGACTTCATAAGTTTTTTGTATCACCAGGTTCTAAAATCGGACATTTGGCAGTAGAAAACACTCTTTGAGCGAATTCTCACCAATACACATGTAATTTACATTGTTTACATAACCATGGCATTCCGTATTCCAAACATGTTTCATGCATCACGGATTCCTCAAACATGCATTTCTGAGCTGTGAACATGCGCATGACAGATGTTTCTACCACCAAACAAGTTATTATGCACTTTGAAATAGTTCCTTGGACTTCGTTGCTTCTCCTATCACCAGTTTCAAGAATCACACTTTGATCCCAGAAAAACCCTCTTGGAGCGAATTCTACCCTAGAGATATGTAATTTGAATAGATTCCTTCAACATGATATTCCGTGTTCCGTACATGTTACATGCATGACGGATTCGACATACATGCATTCCTGAGTTGTGACCATGTGGATTACTGATTTTTCATCCTCTATAAAAGGAATAATTTCAGATAGACTCGTGTACACCTTTTCACAAGCTTTCCCTAACACAAGTTTCGAATTCGTTCATTTTTCACAGAAGAATACTTCTGGAGTGTATTCAACCTAATAGATATATAATTTACATGAATTCCATCAACATGGAATTCCGGGTTCCGTACATGATACATGCATGACGGATTCGAGAAACATGCGTTTCTGAGTTGTGAGCATGTGGATTAGTGAACTTTCATCCACCAAAGAAGGCATATATTACACTTTGAAATATTTACTCTGACTTCATAAGTTTTTTGTATCACCAGGTTCTAAAATCGGACATTTGGCATTGGAAAACACTCTTTGAGCGAATTCTCACCAATACACATGTAATTTACATTGTTTACATAACCATGGCATTCCGTATTCCGAACATGTTTCATGCATCACGGATTCCTCAAACATGCATTTCTGAGCTGTGAACATGCGCGTGACAGATGTTTCAACCACCAAACAAGTTACTTATGCACTTTGAAATAGTTCCTTGGACTTCGTTGCTTCTCCTATCACCAGTTTCAAGAATCACACTTTGATCCCAGAAAAACCCTCTTGGAGCGAATTCTACCCTAGAGATATGTAATTTGAATAGATTCCTTCAACATGATATTCCGTGTTCCGTACATGTTACATGCATGACGGATTCGACATACATGCATTCCTGAGTTGTGACCATGTGGATTACTGATTTTTCATCCTCTATAAAAGGAATAATTTCAGATAGACTCGTGTACACCTTTTCACAAGCTTTCCCTAACACAAGTTTCGAATTCGTTCATTTTTCACAGAAGAATACTTCTGGAGTGTATTCAACCTAATAGATATATAATTTACATGAATTCCATCAACATGGAATTCCGGGTTCCGTACATGATACATGCATGACGGATTCGAGAAACATGCATTTCTGAGTTGTGAGCATGTGGATTAGTGAACTTTCATCCACCAAAGAAGGCATATATTACACTTTGAAATATTTACTCTGACTTCATAAGTTTTTTGTATCACCAGGTTCTAAAATCGGACATTTGGCATTGGAAAACACTCTTTGAGCGAATTCTCACCAATACACATGTAATTTACATTGTTTACATAACCATGGCATTCCGTATTCCGAACATGTTTCATGCATCACGGATTCCTCAAACATGCATTTCTGAGCTGTGAACATGCGCGTGACAGATGTTTCAACCACCAAACAAGTTACTTATGCACTTTGAAATAGTTCCTTGGACTTCGTTGCTTCTCCTATCACCAGTTTCAAGAATCACACTTTGATCCCAGAAAAACCCTCTTGGAGCGAATTCTACCCTAGAGATATGTAATTTGAATACATTCCTTCAACATGATATTCCGTGTTCCGTACATGTTACATGCATGACGGATTCGACATACATGCATTCCTGAGTTGTGACCATGTGGATTACTGATTTTTCATCCTCTATAAAAGGAATAATTTCAGATAGACTCGTGTACACATTTTCACAAGCTTTCCCTAACACAAGTTTCGAATTCGTTCATTTTTCACAGAAGAATACTTCTGGAGTGTATTCAACCTAATAGATATATAATTTACATGAATTCCATCAACATGGCATTCCGGGTTCCGTACATGATACATGCATGACGGATTCGAGAAACATGCGTTTCTGAGTTGTGAGCATGTGGATTAGTGAACTTTCATCCACCAAAGAAGGCATATATTACACTTTGAAATATTTACTCTGACTTCATAAGTTTTTTGTATCACCAGGTTCTAAAATCGGACATTTGGCAGTGGAAAACACTCTTTGAGCGAATTCTCACCAATACACATGTAATTTACATTGTTTACATAACCATGGCATTCCGTATTCCGAACATGTTTCATGCATCACGGATTCCTCAAACATGCATTTCTGAGCTGTGAACATGCGCGTGACAGATGTTTCAACCACCAAACAAGTTACTTATGCACTTTGAAATAGTTCCTTGGACTTCGTTGCTTCTCCTATCACCAGTTTCAAGAATCACACTTTGATCCCAGAAAAACCCTCTTGGAGCGAATTCTACCCTAGAGATATGTAATTTGAATACATTCCTTCAACATGATATTCCGTGTTCCGTACATGTTACATGCATGACGGATTCGACATACATGCATTCCTGAGTTGTGACCATGTGGATTACTGATTTTTCATCCTCTATAAAAGGAATAATTTCATATAGACTCGTGTACACATTTTCACAAGCTTTCCCTAACACAAGTTTCGAATTCGTTCATTTTTCACAGAACAATAGTTCTGGATTGTATTCAACGTAATAGATATATAATTTACATGAATTCCATCAACATGGCATTCCGGGTTCCGTACATGATACATGCATGACGGATTCGAGAAACATGCGTTTCTGAGTTGTGAGCATGTGGATTAGTGAACTTTCATCCACCAAAGAAGGCATATATTACACTTTGAAATATTTACTCTTACTTCATAAGTTTTTTGTATCACCAGGTTCTAAAATCGGACATTTGGCAGTGGAAAACACTCTTTGAGCGAATTCTCACCAATACACATGTAATTTACATTGTTTACATAACCATGGCATTCCGTATTCCGAACATGTTTCATGCATCACGGATTCCTCAAACATGCATTTCTGAGCTGTGAACATGCGCATGACAGATGTTTCAACCACCAAACAAGTTATTATGCACTTTGAAATAGTTCCTTGGACTTCGTTGCTTCTCCTATCACCAGTTTCAAGAATCACACTTTGATCCCAGAAAAACCCTCTTGGAGCGAATTCTACCCTAGAGATATGTAATTTGAATAGATTCCTTCAACATGATATTCCGTGTTCCGTACATGTTACATGCATGACGGATTCGACATACATGCATTCCTGAGTTGTGAGCATGTGGATTACTGATTTTTCATCCTCTATAAAAGGAATAATTTCATATAGACTCGTGTACACATTTTCACAAGCTTTCCCTAACACAAGTTTCGAATTCGTTCATTTTTCACAGAACAATAGTTCTGGATTGTATTCAACGTAATAGATATATAATTTACATGAATTCCATCAACATGGCATTCCGGGTTCCGTACATGATACATGCATGACGGATTCGAGAAACATGCGTTTCTGAGTTGTGAGCATGTGGATTAGTGAACTTTCATCCACCAAAGAAGGCATATATTACACTTTGAAATATTTACTCTGACTTCATAAGTTTTTTGTATCACCAGGTTCTAAAATCGGACATTTGGCAGTGGAAAACACTCTTTGAGCGAATTCTCACCAATACACATGTAATTTACATTGTTTACATAACCATGGCATTCCGTATTCCGAACATGTTTCATGCATCACGGATTCCTCAAACATGCATTTCTGAGCTGTGAACATGCGCATGACAGATGTTTCAACCACCAAACAAGTTATTATGCACTTTGAAATAGTTCCTTGGACTTCGTTGCTTCTCCTATCACCAGTTTCAAGAATCACACTTTGATCCCAGAAAAACCCTCTTGGAGCGAATTCTACCCTAGAGATATGTAATTTGAATAGATTCCTTCAACATGATATTCCGTGTTCCGTACATGTTACATGCATGACGGATTCGACATACATGCATTCCTGAGTTGTGAGCATGTGGATTACTGATTTTTCATCCTCTATAAAAGGAATAATTTCATATAGACTCGTGTACACATTTTCACAAGCTTTCCCTAACACAAGTTTCGAATTCGTTCATTATTCACAGAAGAATACTTCTGGAGTGTATTCAAACTAATAGATATATAATTTACATGAATTCCATCAACATGGCATTCCGGGTTCCGTACATGATACATGCATGACGGATTCGAGAAACATGCGTTTCTGAGTTGTGAGCATGTTGATTAGTGAACTTTCATCCACCAAACAAGGCATATATTACACTTTGAAATATTTACTCTGACTTCATAAGTTTTTTGTATCACCAGGTTCTAAAATCGGACATTTGGCAGTGGAAAACACTCTTTGAGCGAATTCTCACCAATACACATGTAATTTACATTGTTTACATAACCATGGCATTCCGTATTCCGAACATGTTTCATGCATCACGGATTCCTCAAACATGCATTTCTGAGCTGTGAACATGCGCATGACAGATGTTTCAACCACCAAACAAGTTACTTATGCACTTTGAAATAGTTCCTTGGACTTCGTTGCTTCTCCTATCACCAGTTTCAAGAATCACACTTTGATCCCAGAAAAACCCTCTTGGAGCGAATTCTACCCTAGAGATATGTAATTTGAATAGATTCCTTCAACATGATATTCCGTGTTCCGTACATGTTACATGCATGACGGATTCGACATACATGCATTCCTGAGTTGTGACCATGTGGATTACTGATTTTTCATCCTCTATAAAAGGAATAATTTCAGATAGACTCGTGTACACCTTTTCACAAGCTTTCCCTAACACAAGTTTCGAATTCGTTCATTTTTCACAGAAGAATACTTCTGGAGTGTATTCAACCTAATAGATATATAATTTACATGAATTCCATCAACATGGAATTCCGGGTTCCGTACATGATACATGCATGACGGATTCGAGAAACATGCGTTTCTGAGTTGTGAGCATGTGGATTAGTGAACTTTCATCCACCAAAGAAGGCATATATTACACTTTGAAATATTTACTCTGACTTCATAAGTTTTTTGTATCACCAGGTTCTAAAATCGGACATTTGGCAGTGGAAAACACTCTTTGAGCGAATTCTCACCAATACACATGTAATTTACATTGTTTACATAACCATGGCATTCCGTATTCCGAACATGTTTCATGCATCACGGATTCCTCAAACATGCATTTCTGAGCTGTGAACATGCGCGTGACAGATGTTTCAACCACCAAACAAGTTACTTATGCACTTTGAAATAGTTCCTTGGACTTCGTTGCTTCTCCTATCACCAGTTTCAAGAATCACACTTTGATCCCAGAAAAACCCTCTTGGAGCGAATTCTACCCTAGAGATATGTAATTTGAATACATTCCTTCAACATGATATTCCGTGTTCCGTACATGTTACATGCATGACGGATTCGACATACATGCATTCCTGAGTTGTGACCATGTGGATTACTGATTTTTCATCCTCTATAAAAGGAATAATTTCAGATAGACTCGTGTACACATTTTCACAAGCTTTCCCTAACACAAGTTTCGAATTCGTTCATTTTTCACAGAAGAATACTTCTGGAGTGTATTCAACCTAATAGATATATAATTTACATGAATTCCATCAACATGGCATTCCGGGTTCCGTACATGATACATGCATGACGGATTCGAGAAACATGCGTTTCTGAGTTGTGAGCATGTGGATTAGTGAACTTTCATCCACCAAAGAAGGCATATATTACACTTTGAAATATTTACTCTGACTTCATAAGTTTTTTGTATCACCAGGTTCTAAAATCGGACATTTGGCAGTGGAAAACACTCTTTGAGCGAATTCTCACCAATACACATGTAATTTACATTGTTTACATAACCATGGCATTCCGTATTCCGAACATGTTTCATGCATCACGGATTCCTCAAACATGCATTTCTGAGCTGTGAACATGCGCGTGACAGATGTTTCAACCACCAAACAAGTTACTTATGCACTTTGAAATAGTTCCTTGGACTTCGTTGCTTCTCCTATCACCAGTTTCAAGAATCACACTTTGATCCCAGAAAAACCCTCTTGGAGCGAATTCTACCCTAGAGATATGTAATTTGAATACATTCCTTCAACATGATATTCCGTGTTCCGTACATGTTACATGCATGACGGATTCGACATACATGCATTCCTGAGTTGTGACCATGTGGATTACTGATTTTTCATCCTCTATAAAAGGAATAATTTCATATAGACTCGTGTACACATTTTCACAAGCTTTCCCTAACACAAGTTTCGAATTCGTTCATTTTTCACAGAACAATAGTTCTGGATTGTATTCAACGTAATAGATATATAATTTACATGAATTCCATCAACATGGCATTCCGGGTTCCGTACATGATACATGCATGACGGATTCGAGAAACATGCGTTTCTGAGTTGTGAGCATGTGGATTAGTGAACTTTCATCCACCAAAGAAGGCATATATTACACTTTGAAATATTGACTCTTACTTCATAAGTTTTTTGTATCACCAGGTTCTAAAATCGGACATTTGGCAGTGGAAAACACTCTTTGAGCGAATTCTCACCAATACACATGTAATTTACATTGTTTACATAACCATGGCATTCCGTATTCCGAACATGTTTCATGCATCACGGATTCCTCAAACATGCATTTCTGAGCTGTGAACATGCGCATGACAGATGTTTCAACCACCAAACAAGTTATTATGCACTTTGAAATAGTTCCTTGGACTTCGTTGCTTCTCCTATCACCAGTTTCAAGAATCACACTTTGATCCCAGAAAAACCCTCTTGGAGCGAATTCTACCCTAGAGATATGTAATTTGAATAGATTCCTTCAACATGATATTCCGTGTTCCGTACATGTTACATGCATGACGGATTCGACATACATGCATTCCTGAGTTGTGAGCATGTGGATTACTGATTTTTCATCCTCTATAAAAGGAATAATTTCATATAGACTCGTGTACACATTTTCACAAGCTTTCCCTAACACAAGTTTCGAATTCGTTCATTTTTCACAGAACAATAGTTCTGGATTGTATTCAACGTAATAGATATATAATTTACATGAATTCCATCAACATGGCATTCCGGGTTCCGTACATGATACATGCATGACGGATTCGAGAAACATGCGTTTCTGAGTTGTGAGCATGTGGATTAGTGAACTTTCATCCACCAAAGAAGGCATATATTACACTTTGAAATATTTACTCTGACTTCATAAGTTTTTTGTATCACCAGGTTCTAAAATCGGACATTTGGCAGTGGAAAACACTCTTTGAGCGAATTCTCACCAATACACATGTAATTTACATTGTTTACATAACCATGGCATTCCGTATTCCGAACATGTTTCATGCATCACGGATTCCTCAAACATGCATTTCTGAGCTGTGAACATGCGCATGACAGATGTTTCAACCACCAAACAAGTTATTATGCACTTTGAAATAGTTCCTTGGACTTCGTTGCTTCTCCTATCACCAGTTTCAAGAATCACACTTTGATCCCAGAAAAACCCTCTTGGAGCGAATTCTACCCTAGAGATATGTAATTTGAATAGATTCCTTCAACATGATATTCCGTGTTCCGTACATGTTACATGCATGACGGATTCGACATACATGCATTCCTGAGTTGTGAGCATGTGGATTACTGATTTTTCATCCTCTATAAAAGGAATAATTTCATATAGACTCGTGTACACATTTTCACAAGCTTTCCCTAACACAAGTTTCGAATTCGTTCATTATTCACAGAAGAATACTTCTGGAGTGTATTCAAACTAATAGATATATAATTTACATGAATTCCATCAACATGGCATTCCGGGTTCCGTACATGATACATGCATGACGGATTCGAGAAACATGCGTTTCTGAGTTGTGAGCATGTTGATTAGTGAACTTTCATCCACCAAACAAGGCATATATTACACTTTGAAATATTTACTCTGACTTCATAAGTTTTTTGTATCACCAGGTTCTAAAATCGGACATTTGGCAGTGGAAAACACTCTTTGAGCGAATTCTCACCAATACACATGTAATTTACATTGTTTACATAACCATGGCATTCCGTATTCCGAACATGTTTCATGCATCACGGATTCCTCAAACATGCATTTCTGAGCTGTGAACATGCGCATGACAGATGTTTCAACCACCAAACAAGTTACTTATGCACTTTGAAATAGTTCCTTGGACTTCGTTGCTTCTCCTATCACCAGTTTCAAGAATCACACTTTGATCCCAGAAAAAACCTCTTGGAGCGAATTCTACCCTAGAGATATGTAATTTGAATAGATTCCTTCAACATGATATTCCGTGTTCCGTACATGTTACATGCATGACGGATTCGACATACATGCATTCCTGAGTTGTGAGCATGTGGATTACTGATTTTTCATCCTCTATAAAAGGAATAATTTCATATAGACTCGTGTACACATTTTCACAAGCTTTCCCTAACACAAGTTTCGAATTCGTTCATTTTTCACAGAAGAATAATTCTGGAGTGTATTCAACCTAATAGATATATAATTTACATGAATTCCATCAACATGGCATTCCGGGTTCCGTACATGATACATGCATGACGGATTCGAGAAACATGCGTTTCTGAGTTGTGAGCATGTGGATTAGTGAACTTTCATCCACCAAAGAAGGCATATATTACACTTTGAAATATTTACTCTGACTTCATAAGTTTTTTGTATCACCAGGTTCTAAAATCGGACATTTGGCAGTGGAAAACACTCTTTGAGCGAATTCTCACCAATACACATGTAATTTACATTGTTTACATAACCATGGCATTCCGTATTCCGAACATGTTTCATGCATCACGGATTCCTCAAACATGCATTTCTGAGCTGTGAACATGCGCATGACAGATGTTTCAACCACCAAACAAGTTATTATGCACTTTGAAATAGTTCCTTGGACTTCGTTGCTTCTCCTATCACCAGTTTCAAGAATCACACTTTGATCCCAGAAAAACCCTCTTGGAGCGAATTCTACCCTAGAGATATGTAATTTGAATAGATTCCTTCAACATGATATTCCGTGTTCCGTACATGTTACATGCAATACGGATTCGACATACATGCATTCCTGAGTTGTGACCATGTGGATTACTGATTTTTCATCCTCTATAAAAGGAATAATTTCATATAGACTCGTGTACACATTTTCACAAGCTTTCCCTAACACAAGTTTCGAATTCGTTCATTTTTCACAGAACAATAGTTCTGGATTGTATTCAACGTAATAGATATATAATTTACATGAATTCCATCAACATGGCATTCCGGGTTCCGTACATGATACATGCATGACGGATTCGAGAAACATGCGTTTCTGAGTTGTGAGCATGTGGATTAGTGAACTTTCATCCACCAAAGAAGGCATATATTACACTTTGAAATATTGACTCTTACTTCATAAGTTTTTTGTATCACCAGGTTCTAAAATCGGACATTTGGCAGTGGAAAACACTCTTTGAGCGAATTCTCACCAATACACATGTAATTTACATTGTTTACATAACCATGGCATTCCGTATTCCGAACATGTTTCATGCATCACGGATTCCTCAAACATGCATTTCTGAGCTGTGAACATGCGCATGACAGATGTTTCAACCACCAAACAAGTTATTATGCACTTTGAAATAGTTCCTTGGACTTCGTTGCTTCTCCTATCACCAGTTTCAAGAATCACACTTTGATCCCAGAAAAACCCTCTTGGAGCGAATTCTACCCTAGAGATATGTAATTTGAATAGATTCCTTCAACATGATATTCCGTGTTCCGTACATGTTACATGCATGACGGATTCGACATACATGCATTCCTGAGTTGTGAGCATGTGGATTACTGATTTTTCATCCTCTATAAAAGGAATAATTTCATATAGACTCGTGTACACATTTTCACAAGCTTTCCCTAACACAAGTTTCGAATTCGTTCATTATTCACAGAAGAATACTTCTGGAGTGTATTCAAACTAATAGATATATAATTTACATGAATTCCATCAACATGGCATTCCGGGTTCCGTACATGATACATGCATGACGGATTCGAGAAACATGCGTTTCTGAGTTGTGAGCATGTTGATTAGTGAACTTTCATCCACCAAACAAGGCATATATTACACTTTGAAATATTTACTCTGACTTCATAAGTTTTTTGTATCACCAGGTTCTAAAATCGGACATTTGGCAGTGGAAAACACTCTTTGAGCGAATTCTCACCAATACACATGTAATTTACATTGTTTACATAACCATGGCATTCCGTATTCCGAATATGTTTCATGCATCACGGATTCCTCAAACATGCATTTCTGAGCTGTGAACATGCGCATGACAGATGTTTCAACCACCAAACAAGTTACTTATGCACTTTGAAATAGTTCCTTGGACTTCGTTGCTTCTCCTATCACCAGTTTCAAGAATCACACTTTGATCCCAGAAAAACCCTCTTGGAGCGAATTCTACCCTAGAGATATGTAATTTGAATAGATTCCTTCAACATGATATTCCGTGTTCCGTACATGTTACATGCATGACGGATTCGACATACATGCATTCCTGAGTTGTGACCATGTGGATTACTGATTTTTCATCCTCTATAAAAGGAATAATTTCATATAGACTCGTGTACACATTTTCACAAGCTTTCCCTAACACAAGTTTCGAATTCGTTCATTTTTCACAGAAGAATAATTCTGGAGTGTATTCAACCTAATAGATATATAATTTACATGAATTCCATCAACATGGCATTCCGGGTTCCGTACATTATACATGCATGACGGATTCGAGAAACATGTGTTTCTGAGTTGTGAGCATGTGGATTAGTGAACTTTCATCCACCAAAGAAGGCATATATTACACTTTGAAATATTGACTCTGACTTCATAAGTTTTTTGTATCACCAGGTTCTAAAATCGGACATTTGGCAGTCGAAAACACTCTTTGAGCGAATTCTCACCAATACACATGTAATTTGCATTGTTTACATAACCATGGCATTCCGTATTCCAAACATGTTTCATGCATCACGGATTCCTCAAACATGCATTTCTGAGCTGTGAACATGCGCATGACAGATGTTTCAACCACCAAACAAGTTACTTATGCACTTTGAAATAGTTCCTTGGACTTCGTTGCTTCTCCTATCACCAGTTTCAAGAATCACACTTTGATCCCAGAAAAACCCTCTTGGAGCGAATTCTACCCTAGAGATATGTAATTTGAATAGATTCCTTCAACAGGATATTCCGTGTTCCGTACATGTTACATGCATGACGGATTCGACATACATGCATTCCTGAGTTGTGAGCATGTGGATTACTGATTTTTCATCCTCTATAAAAGGAATAATTTCATATAGACTCGTGTACACATTTTCACAAGCTTTCCCTAACACAAGTTTCGAATTCGTTCATTATTCACAGAAGAATACTTCTGGAGTGTATTCAACCTAATAGATATATAATTTACATGAATTCCATCAACATGGCATTCCGGGTTCCGTACATGATACATGCATGACGGATTCGAGAAACATGCGTTTCTGAGTTGTGAGCATGTGGATTAGTGAACTTTCATCCACCAATGAAGGCATATATTACACTTTGAAATATTTACTCTGACTTCATAAGGTTTTTGTATCACCAGGTTCTAAAATCGGACATTTGGCAGTAGAAAACACTCTTTGAGCGAATTCTCACCAATACACATGTAATTTACATTGTTTACATAACCATGGCATTCCGTATTCCAAACATGTTTCATGCATCACGGATTCCTCAAACATGCATTTCTGAGCTGTGAACATGCGCATGACAGATGTTTCAACCACCAAACAAGTTATTATGCACTTTGAAATAGTTCCTTGGACTTCGTTGCTTCTCCTATCACCAGTTTCAAGAATCACACTTTGATCCCAGAAAAACCCACTTGGAGCGAATTCTACCCTAGAGATATGTAATTTGAATAGATTCCTTCAACATGATATTCCGTGTTCCGTACATGTTACATGCATGACGGATTCGACATACATGCATTCCTGAGTTGTGACCATGTGGATTACTGATTTTTCATCCTCTATAAAAGGAATAATTTCATATAGACTCGTGTACACATTTTCACAAGCTTTCCCTAACACAAGTTTCGAATTCGTTCATTTTTCACAGAAGAATACTTCTGGAGTGTATACAACCTTATAGATATATAATTTACATGAATTCCATCAACATGGCATTCCGGGTTCCGTACATGATACATGCATGACGGATTCGAGAAACATGCGTTTCTGAGTTGTGAGCATGTGGATTAGTGAACTTTCATCCACCAAAGAAGGCATATATTACACTTTGAAATATTTACTCTGACTTCATAAGTTTTTTGTATCACCAGGTTCTAAAATCGGACATTTGGCAGTGGAAAACACTCTTTGAGCGAATTCTCACCAATACACATGTAATTTACATTGTTTACATAACCATGGCATTCCGTATTCCGAACATGTTTCATGCATCACGGATTCCTCAAACATGCATTTCTGAGCTGTGAACATGCGCATGACAGATGTTTCAACCACCAAACAAGTTATTATGCACTTTGAAATAGTTCCTTGGACTTCGTTGCTTCTCCTATCACCAGTTTCAAGAATCACACTTTGATCCCAGAAAAACCCTCTTGGAGCGAATTCTACCCTAGAGATATGTAATTTGAATAGATTCCTTCAACATGATATTCCGTGTTCCATACATGTTACATGCAATACGGATTCGACATACATGCATTCCTGAGTTGTGTCCATGTGGATTACTGATTTTCCATCCTCTATAAAAGGAATAATTTCATATAGACTCGTGTACACATTTTCACAAGCTTTCCCTAACACAAGTTTCGAATTCGTTCATTTTTCACAGAAGAATACTTCTGCAGTGTATTCAACCTAATAGATATATAATTTACATGAATTCCATCAACATGGCATTCCGGGTTCCGTACATGATACATGCATGACGGATTCGAGAAACATGCGTTTCTGAGTTGTGAGCTTGTGGATTAGTGAACTTTCATCCACCAAAGAAGGCATATATTACACTTTGAAATATTTACTCTGACTTCATAAGTTTTTTGTATCACCAGGTTCTAAAATCGGACATTTGGCAGTAGAAAACACTCTTTGAGCGAATTCTCACCAATACACATGTAATTTACATTGTTTACATAACCATGGCATTCCGTATTCCAAACATGTTTCATGCATCACGGATTCCTCAAACATGCATTTCTGAGCTGTGAACATGCGCATGACAGATGTTTCAACCACCAAACAAGTTATTATGCACTTTGAAATAGTTCCTTGGACTTCGTTGCTTCTCCTATCACCAGTTTCAAGAATCACACTTTGATCCCAGAAAAACCCTCTTGGAGCGAATTCTACCCTAGAGATATGTAATTTGAATAGATTCCTTCAACATGATATTCCGTGTTCCGTACATGTTACATGCAATACGGATTCGACATACATGCATTCCTGAGTTGTGACCATGTGGATTACTGATTTTTCATCCTCTATAAAAGGAATAATTTCATATAGACTCGTGTACACATTTTCACAAGCTTTCCCTAACACAAGTTTCGAATTCGTTCATTTTTCACAGAAGAATACTTCTGCAGTGTATTCAACCTAATAGATATATAATTTACATGAATTCCATCAACATGGCATTCCGGGTTCCGTACATGATACATGCATGACGGATTCGAGAAACATGCGTTTCTGAGTTGTGAGCATGTGGATTAGTGAACTTTCATCCACCAAAGAAGGCATATATTACACTTTGAAATATTTACTCTGACTTCATAAGTTTTTTGTATCACCAGGTTCTAAAATCGGACATTTGGCAGTAGAAAACACTCTTTGAGCGAATTCTCACCAATACACATGTAATTTACATTGTTTACATAACCATGGCATTCCGTATTCCAAACATGTTTCATTCATCACGGATTCCTCAAACATGCATTTCTGAGCTGTGAACATGCGCATGACAGATGTTTCAACCACCAAACAAGTTATTATGCACTTTGAAATAGTTCCTTGGACTTCGTTGCTTCTCCTATCACCAGTTTCAAGAATCACACTTTGATCCCAGAAAAACCCTCTTGGAGCGAATTCTACCCTAGAGATATGTAATTTGAATAGATTCCTTCAACATGATATTCCGTGTTCCGTACATGTTACATGCAATACGGATTCGACATACATGCATTCCTGAGTTGTGACCATGTGGATTACTGATTTTTCATCCTCTATAAAAGGAATAATTTCATATAGACTCGTGTACACATTTTCACAAGCTTTCCCTAACACAAGTTTCGAATTCGTTCATTTTTCACAGAAGAATACTTCTGCAGTGTATTCAACCTAATAGATATA
This sequence comes from Vicugna pacos, assembly GCF_048564905.1. Classification (NCBI taxonomy): domain Eukaryota; kingdom Metazoa; phylum Chordata; class Mammalia; order Artiodactyla; family Camelidae; genus Vicugna; species Vicugna pacos. The sequence goes on from NW_027328741.1 coordinate 54,716,201, forward strand.
TAATTTACATGAATTCCATCAACATGGCATTCCGGGTTCCGTACATGATACATGCATGACGGATTCGAGAAACATGCGTTTCTGAGTTGTGAGCATGTGGATTAGTGAACTTTCATCCACCAAAGAAGGCATATATTACACTTTGAAATATTGACTCTGACTTCATAAGTTTTTTGTATCACCAGGTTCTAAAATCGGACATTTGGCAGTCGAAAACACTCTTTGAGCGTATTCTCACCAATACACATGTAATTTGCATTGTTTACATAACCATGGCATTCCGTACTCCAAACATGTTTCATGCATCACGGATTCCTCAAACATGCATTTCTGAGCTGTGAACATGCGCATGACAGATGTTTCAACCACCAAACAAGTTACTTATGCACTTTGAAATAGTTCCTTGGACTTCGTTGCTTCTCCTATCACCAGTTTCAAGAATCACACTTTGATCCCAGAAAAACCCTCTTGGAGCGAATTCTACCCTAGAGATATGTAATTTGAATAGATTCCTTCAACATGATATTCCGTGTTCCGTACATGTTACATGCAATACGGATTCGACATACATGCATTCCTGAGTTGTGAGCATGTGGATTACTGATTTTTCATCCTCTATAAAAGGAATAATTTCATATAGACTCGTGTACACATTTTCACAAGCTTTCCCTAACACAAGTTTCGAATTCGTTCATTTTTCACAGAAGAATACTTCTGCAGTGTATTCAACCTAATAGATATATAATTTACATGAATTCCATCAACATGGCATTCCGGGTTCCGTACATGATACATGCATGACGGATTCGAGAAACATGCGTTTCTGAGTTGTGAGCATGTGGATTAGTGAACTTTCATCCACCAAAGAAGGCATATATTACACTTTGAAATATTTACTCTGACTTCATAAGTTTTTTGTATCACCAGGTTCTAAAATCGGACATTTGGCAGTAGAAAACACTCTTTGAGCGAATTCTCACCAATACACATGTAATTTACATTGTTTACATAACCATGGCATTCCGTATTCCAAACATGTTTCATGCATCACGGATTCCTCAAACATGCATTTCTGAGCTGTGAACATGCGCATGACAGATGTTTCAACCACCAAACAAGTTACTTATGCACTTTGAAATAGTTCCTTGGACTTCGTTGCTTCTCCTATCACCAGTTTCAAGAATCACACTTTGATCCCAGAAAAACCCTCTTGGAGCGAATTCTACCCTAGAGATATGTAATTTGAATAGATTCCTTCAACATGATATTCCGTGTTCCGTACATGTTACATGCATGACGGATTCGACATACATGCATTCCTGAGTTGTGAGCATGTGGATTACTGATTTTTCATCCTCTATAAAAGGAATAATTTCATATAGACTCGTGTACACATTTTCACAAGCTTTCCCTAACACAAGTTTCGAATTCGTTCATTTTTCACAGAACAATACTTCTGGATTGTATTCAACCTAATAGATATATAATTTACATGAATTCCATCAACATGGCATTCCGGGTTCCGTACATGATACATGCATGACGGATTCGAGAAACATGCGTTTCTGAGTTGTGAGCATGTGGATTAGTGAACTTTCATCCACCAAAGAAGGCATATATTACACTTTGAAATATTTACTCTGACTTCATAAGGTTTTTGTATCACCAGGTTCTAAAATCGGACATTTGGCAGTGGAAAACACTCTTTGAGCGAATTCTCACCAATACACATGTAATTTACATTGTTTACATAACCATGGCATTCCGTATTCCAAACATGTTTCATGCATCACGGATTCCTCAAACATGCATTTCTGAGCTGTGAACATGCGCATGACAGATGTTTCTACCACCAAACAAGTTATTATGCACTTTGAAATAGTTCCTTGGACTTCGTTGCTTCTCCTATCACCAGTTTCAAGAATCACACTTTGATCCCAGAAAAACCCTCTTGGAGCGAATTCTACCCTAGAGATATGTAATTTGAATAGATTCCTTCAACATGATATTCCGTGTTCCGTACATGTTACATGCATGACGGATTCGACATACATGCATTCCTGAGTTGTGACCATGTGGATTACTGATTTTTCATCCTCTATAAAAGGAATAATTTCAGATAGACTCGTGTACACCTTTTCACAAGCTTTCCCTAACACAAGTTTCGAATTCGTTCATTTTTCACAGAAGAATACTTCTGGAGTGTATTCAACCTAATAGATATATAATTTACATGAATTCCATCAACATGGCATTCCAGGTTCCGTACATGATACATGCATGACGGATTCGAGAAACATGCGTTTCTGAGTTGTGAGCATGTGGATTAGTGAACTTTCATCCACCAAAGAAGGCATATATTACACTTTGAAATATTTACTCTGACTTCATAAGTTTTTTGTATCACCAGGTTCTAAAATCGGACATTTGGCAGTGGAAAACACTCTTTGAGCGAATTCTCACCAATACACATGTAATTTACATTGTTTACATAACCATGGCATTCCGTATTCCGAACATGTTTCATGCATCACGGATTCCTCAAACATGCATTTCTGAGCTGTGAACATGCGCGTGACAGATGTTTCAACCACCAAACAAGTTACTTATGCACTTTGAAATAGTTCCTTGGACTTCGTTGCTTCTCCTATCACCAGTTTCAAGAATCACACTTTGATCCCAGAAAAACCCTCTTGGAGCGAATTCTACCCTAGAGATATGTAATTTGAATAGATTCCTTCAACATGATATTCCGTGTTCCGTACATGTTACATGCATGACGGATTCGACATACATGCATTCCTGAGTTGTGACCATGTGGATTACTGATTTTTCATCCTCTATAAAAGGAATAATTTCATATAGACTCGTGTACACATTTTCACAAGCTTTCCCTAACACAAGTTTCGAATTCGTTCATTTTTCACAGAACAATAGTTCTGGATTGTATTCAACGTAATAGATATATAATTTACATGAATTCCATCAACATGGCATTCCGGGTTCCGTACATGATACATGCATGACGGATTCGAGAAACATGCGTTTCTGAGTTGTGAGCATGTGGATTAGTGAACTTTCATCCACCAAAGAAGGCATATATTACACTTTGAAATATTTACTCTTACTTCATAAGTTTTTTGTATCACCAGGTTCTAAAATCGGACATTTGGCAGTGGAAAACACTCTTTGAGCGAATTCTCACCAATACACATGTAATTTACATTGTTTACATAACCATGGCATTCCGTATTCCGAACATGTTTCATGCATCACGGATTCCTCAAACATGCATTTCTGAGCTGTGAACATGCGCATGACAGATGTTTCAACCACCAAACAAGTTATTATGCACTTTGAAATAGTTCCTTGGACTTCGTTGCTTCTCCTATCACCAGTTTCAAGAATCACACTTTGATCCCAGAAAAACCCTCTTGGAGCGAATTCTACCCTAGAGATATGTAATTTGAATAGATTCCTTCAACATGATATTCCGTGTTCCGTACATGTTACATGCATGACGGATTCGACATACATGCATTCCTGAGTTGTGAGCATGTGGATTACTGATTTTTCATCCTCTATAAAAGGAATAATTTCATATAGACTCGTGTACACATTTTCACAAGCTTTCCCTAACACAAGTTTCGAATTCGTTCATTTTTCACAGAACAATAGTTCTGGATTGTATTCAACGTAATAGATATATAATTTACATGAATTCCATCAACATGGCATTCCGGGTTTCGTACATGATACATGCATGACGGATTCGAGAAACATGCGTTTCTGAGTTGTGAGCATGTGGATTAGTGAACTTTCATCCACCAAAGGAGGCATATATTACACTTTGAAATATTTACTCTGACTTCATAAGTTTTTTGTATCACCAGGTTCTAAAATCGGACATTTGGCAGTGGAAAACACTCTTTGAGCGAATTCTCACCAATACACATGTAATTTACATTGTTTACATAACCATGGCATTCCGTATTCCAAACATATTTCATGCATCACGGATTCCTCAAACATGCATTTCTGAGCTGTGAACATGCGCGTGACAGATGTTTCAACCACCAAACAAGTTACTTATGCACTTTGAAATAGTTCCTTGGACTTCGTTGCTTCTCCTATCACCAGTTTCAAGAATCACACTTTGATCCCAGAAAAACCCTCTTGGAGCGAATTCTACCCTAGAGATATGTAATTTGAATAGATTCCTTCAACATGATATTCCGTGTTCCGTACATGTTACATGCATGACGGATTCGACATACATGCATTCCTGAGTTGTGACCATGTGGATTACTGATTTTTCATCCTCTATAAAAGGAATAATTTCATATAGACTCGTGTACACATTTTCACAAGCTTTCCCTAACACAAGTTTCGAATTCGTTCATTTTTCACAGAACAATAGTTCTGGATTGTATTCAACGTAATAGATATATAATTTACATGAATTCCATCAACATGGCATTCCGGGTTCCGTACATGATACATGCATGACGGATTCGAGAAACATGCGTTTCTGAGTTGTGAGCATGTGGATTAGTGAACTTTCATCCACCAAAGGAGGCATATATTACACTTTGAAATATTTACTCTGACTTCATAAGTTTTTTGTATCACCAGGTTCTAAAATCGGACATTTGGCAGTGGAAAACACTCTTTGAGCGAATTCTCACCAATACACATGTAATTTACATTGTTTACATAACCATGGCATTCCGTATTCCGAACATGTTTCATGCATCACGGATTCCTCAAACATGCATTTCTGAGCTGTGAACATGCGCATGACAGATGTTTCAACCACCAAACAAGTTATTATGCACTTTGAAATAGTTCCTTGGACTTCGTTGCTTCTCCTATCACCAGTTTCAAGAATCACACTTTGATCCCAGAAAAACCCTCTTGGAGCGAATTCTACCCTAGAGATATGTAATTTGAATAGATTCCTTCAACATGATATTCCGTGTTCCGTACATGTTACATGCATGACGGATTCGACATACATGCATTCCTGAGTTGTGAGCATGTGGATTACTGATTTTTCATCCTCTATAAAAGGAATAATTTCATATAGACTCGTGTACACATTTTCACAAGCTTTCCCTAACACAAGTTTCGAATTCGTTCATTTTTCACAGAACAATAGTTCTGGATTGTATTCAACGTAATAGATATATAATTTACATGAATTCCATCAACATGGCATTCCGGGTTTCGTACATGATACATGCATGACGGATTCGAGAAACATGCGTTTCTGAGTTGTGAGCATGTGGATTAGTGAACTTTCATCCACCAAAGGAGGCATATATTACACTTTGAAATATTTACTCTGACTTCATAAGTTTTTTGTATCACCAGGTTCTAAAATCGGACATTTGGCAGTGGAAAACACTCTTTGAGCGAATTCTCACCAATACACATGTAATTTACATTGTTTACATAACCATGGCATTCCGTATTCCAAACATGTTTCATGCATCACGGATTCCTCAAACATGCATTTCTGAGCTGTGAACATGCGCGTGACAGATGTTTCAACCACCAAACAAGTTACTTATGCACTTTGAAATAGTTCCTTGGACTTCGTTGCTTCTCCTATCACCAGTTTCAAGAATCACACTTTGATCCCAGAAAAACCCTCTTGGAGCGAATTCTACCCTAGAGATATGTAATTTGAATAGATTCCTTCAACATGATATTCCGTGTTCCGTACATGTTACATGCATGACGGATTCGACATACATGCATTCCTGAGTTGTGACCATGTGGATTACTGATTTTTCATCCTCTATAAAAGGAATAATTTCATATAGACTCGTGTACACATTTTCACAAGCTTTCCCTAACACAAGTTTCGAATTCGTTCATTTTTCACAGAACAATAGTTCTGGATTGTATTCAACGTAATAGATATATAATTTACATGAATTCCATCAACATGGCATTCCGGGTTCCGTACATGATACATGCATGACGGATTCGAGAAACATGCGTTTCTGAGTTGTGAGCATGTGGATTAGTGAACTTTCATCCACCAAAGGAGGCATATATTACACTTTGAAATATTTACTCTGACTTCATAAGTTTTTTGTATCACCAGGTTCTAAAATCGGACATTTGGCAGTGGAAAACACTCTTTGAGCGAATTCTCACCAATACACATGTAATTTACATTGTTTACATAACCATGGCATTCCGTATTCCGAACATGTTTCATGCATCACGGATTCCTCAAACATGCATTTCTGAGCTGTGAACATGCGCATGACAGATGTTTCAACCACCAAACAAGTTATTATGCACTTTGAAATAGTTCCTTGGACTTCGTTGCTTCTCCTATCACCAGTTTCAAGAATCACACTTTGATCCCAGAAAAACCCTCTTGGAGCGAATTCTACCCTAGAGATATGTAATTTGAATAGATTCCTTCAACATGATATTCCGTGTTCCGTACATGTTACATGCATGACGGATTCGACATACATGCATTCCTGAGTTGTGAGCATGTGGATTACTGATTTTTCATCCTCTATAAAAGGAATAATTTCATATAGACTCGTGTACACATTTTCACAAGCTTTCCCTAACACAAGTTTCGAATTCGTTCATTATTCACAGAAGAATACTTCTGGAGTGTATTCAAACTAATAGATATATAATTTACATGAATTCCATCAACATGGCATTCCGGGTTCCGTACATGATACATGCATGACGGATTCGAGAAACATGCGTTTCTGAGTTGTGAGCATGTTGATTAGTGAACTTTCATCCACCAAACAAGGCATATATTACACTTTGAAATATTTACTCTGACTTCATAAGTTTTTTGTATCACCAGGTTCTAAAATCGGACATTTGGCAGTGGAAAACACTCTTTGAGCGAATTCTCACCAATACACATGTAATTTACATTGTTTACATAACCATGGCATTCCGTATTCCGAACATGTTTCATGCATCACGGATTCCTCAAACATGCATTTCTGAGCTGTGAACATGCGCGTGACAGATGTTTCAACCACCAAACAAGTTACTTATGCACTTTGAAATAGTTCCTTGGACTTCGTTGCTTCTCCTATCACCAGTTTCAAGAATCACACTTTGATCCCAGAAAAACCCTCTTGGAGCGAATTCTACCCTAGAGATATGTAATTTGAATAGATTCCTTCAACATGATATTCCGTGTTCCGTACATGTTACATGCATGACGGATTCGACATACATGCATTCCTGAGTTGTGACCATGTGGATTACTGATTTTTCATCCTCTATAAAAGGAATAATTTCATATAGACTCGTGTACACATTTTCACAAGCTTTCCCTAACACAAGTTTCGAATTCGTTCATTTTTCACAGAACAATAGTTCTGGATTGTATTCAACGTAATAGATATATAATTTACATGAATTCCATCAACATGGCATTCCGGGTTCCGTACATGATACATGCATGACGGATTCGAGAAACATGCGTTTCTGAGTTGTGAGCATGTGGATTAGTGAACTTTCATCCACCAAAGAAGGCATATATTACACTTTGAAATATTTACTCTTACTTCATAAGTTTTTTGTATCACCAGGTTCTAAAATCGGACATTTGGCAGTGGAAAACACTCTTTGAGCGAATTCTCACCAATACACATGTAATTTACATTGTTTACATAACCATGGCATTCCGTATTCCGAACATGTTTCATGCATCACGGATTCCTCAAACATGCATTTCTGAGCTGTGAACATGCGCATGACAGATGTTTCAACCACCAAACAAGTTATTATGCACTTTGAAATAGTTCCTTGGACTTCGTTGCTTCTCCTATCACCAGTTTCAAGAATCACACTTTGATCCCAGAAAAACCCTCTTGGAGCGAATTCTACCCTAGAGATATTTAATTTGAATAGATTCCTTCAACATGATATTCCGTGTTCCGTACATGTTACATGCATGACGGATTCGACATACATGCATTCCTGAGTTGTGAGCATGTGGATTACTGATTTTTCATCCTCTATAAAAGGAATAATTTCATATAGACTCGTGTACACATTTTCACAAGCTTTCCCTAACACAAGTTTCGAATTCGTTCATTATTCACAGAAGAATACTTCTGGAGTGTATTCAAACTAATAGATATATAATTTACATGAATTCCATCAACATGGCATTCCGGGTTCCGTACATGATACATGCATGACGGATTCGAGAAACATGCGTTTCTGAGTTGTGAGCATGTTGATTAGTGAACTTTCATCCACCAAACAAGGCATATATTACACTTTGAAATATTTACTCTGACTTCATAAGTTTTTTGTATCACCAGGTTCTAAAATCGGACATTTGGCAGTGGAAAACACTCTTTGAGCGAATTCTCACCAATACACATGTAATTTACATTGTTTACATAACCATGGCATTCCGTATTCCGAACATGTTTCATGCATCACGGATTCCTCAAACATGCATTTCTGAGCTGTGAACATGCGCATGACAGATGTTTCAACCACCAAACATGTTACTTATGCACTTTGAAATAGTTCCTTGGACTTCGTTGCTTCTCCTATCACCAGTTTCAAGAATCACACTTTGATCCCAGAAAAACCCTCTTGGAGCGAATTCTACCCTAGAGATATGTAATTTGAATAGATTCCTTCAACATGATATTCCGTGTTCCGTACATGTTACATGCATGACGGATTCGACATACATGCATTCCTGAGTTGTGAGCATGTGGATTACTGATTTTTCATCCTGTATAAAAGGAATAATTTCATATAGACTCGTGTACACATTTTCACAAGCTTTCCCTAACACAAGTTTCGAATTCGTTCATTTTTCACAGAAGAATAATTCTGGAGTGTATTCAACCTAATAGATATATAATTTACATGAATTCCATCAACATGGCATTCCGGGTTCCGTACATGATACATGCATGACGGATTCGAGAAACATGCGTTTCTGAGTTGTGAGCATGTGGATTAGTGAACTTTCATCCACCAAAGAAGGCATATATTACACTTTGAAATATTGACTCTGACTTCATAAGTTTTTTGTATCACCAGGTTCTATAATCTGACATTTGGCAGTGGAAAACACTCTTTGAGCGAATTCTCACCAATACACATGTAATTTACATTGTTTACATAACCATGGCATTCCGTATTCCGAACATGTTTCATGCATCACGGATTCCTCAAACATGCATTTCTGAGCTGTGAACATGCGCATGACAGATGTTTCAACCACCAAACAAGTTATTATGCACTTTGAAATAGTTCCTTGGACTTCGTTGCTTCTCCTATCACCAGTTTCAAGAATCACAATTTGATCCCTGAAAAACCCTCTTGGAGCGAATTCTACCCTAGAGATATGTAATTTGAATAGATTCCTTCAACATGATATTCCGTGTTCCGTACATGTTACATGCAATACGGATTCGACATACATGCATTCCTGAGTTGTGAGCATGTGGATTACTGATTTTTCATCCTCTATAAAAGGAATAATTTCATATAGACTCGTGTACACATTTTCACAAGCTTTCCCTAACACAAGTTTCGAATTCGTTCATTTTTCACAGAAGAATACTTCTGCAGTGTATTCAACCTAATAGATATATAATTTACATGAATTCCATCAACATGGCATTCCGGGTTCCGTACATGATACATGCATGACGGATTCGAGAAACATGCGTTTCTGAGTTGTGAGCATGTGGATTAGTGAACTTTCATCCACCAAAGAAGGCATATATTACACTTTGAAATATTTACTCTGACTTCATAAGTTTTTTGTATCACCAGGTTCTAAAATCGGACATTTGGCAGTAGAAAACACTCTTTGAGCGAATTCTCACCAATACACATGTAATTTACATTGTTTACATAACCATGGCATTCCGTATTCCAAACATGTTTCATGCATCACGGATTCCTCAAACATGCATTTCTGAGCTGTGAACATGCGCATGACAGATGTTTCAACCACCAAACAAGTTATTATGCACTTTGAAATAGTTCCTTGGACTTCGTTGCTTCTCCTATCACCAGTTTCAAGAATCACACTTTGATCCCAGAAAAACCCACTTGGAGCGAATTCTACCCTAGAGATATGTAATTTGAATAGATTCCTTCAACATGATATTCCGTGTTCCGTACATGTTACATGCATGACGGATTCGACATACATGCATTCCTGAGTTGTGAGCATGTGGATTACTGATTTTTCATCCTCTATAAAAGGAATAATTTCATATAGACTCGTGTACACATTTTCACAAGCTTTCCCTAACACAAGTTTCGAATTCGTTCATTTTTCACAGAAGAATACTTCTGGAGTGTATACAACCTTATAGATATATAATTTACATGAATTCCATCAACATGGCATTCCGGGTTCCGTACATGATACATGCATGACGGATTCGAGAAACATGCGTTTCTGAGTTGTGAGCATGTGGATTAGTGAACTTTCATCCACCAAAGAAGGCATATATTACACTTTGAAATATTTACTCTGACTTCATAAGTTTTTTGTATCACCAGGTTCTAAAATCGGACATTTGGCAGTGGAAAACACTCTTTGAGCGAATTCTCACCAATACACATGTAATTTACATTGTTTACATAACCATGGCATTCCGTATTCCGAACATGTTTCATGCATCACGGATTCCTCAAACATGCATTTCTGAGCTGTGAACATGCGCATGACAGATGTTTCAACCACCAAACAAGTTATTATGCACTTTGAAATAGTTCCTTGGACTTCGTTGCTTCTCCTATCACCAGTTTCAAGAATCACACTTTGATCCCAGAAAAACCCTCTTGGAGCGAATTCTACCCTAGAGATATGTAATTTGAATAGATTCCTTCAACATGATATTCCGTGTTCCATACATGTTACATGCAATACGGATTCGACATACATGCATTCCTGAGTTGTGAGCATGTGGATTACTGATTTTTCATCCTCTATAAAAGGAATAATTTCATATAGACTCGTGTACACATTTTCACAAGCTTTCCCTAACACAAGTTTCGAATTCGTTCATTTTTCACAGAAGAATACTTCTGCAGTGTATTCAACCTAATAGATATATAATTTACATGAATTCCATCAACATGGCATTCCGGGTTCCGTACATGATACATGCATGACGGATTCGAGAAACATGCGTTTCTGAGTTGTGAGCATGTGGATTAGTGAACTTTCATCCACCAAAGAAGGCATATATTACACTTTGAAATATTTACTCTGACTTCATAAGTTTTTTGTATCACCAGGTTCTAAAATCGGACATTTGGCAGTAGAAAACACTCTTTGAGCGAATTCTCACCAATACACATGTAATTTACATTGTTTACATAACCATGGCATTCCGTATTCCAAACATGTTTCATGCATCACGGATTCCTCAAACATGCATTTCTGAGCTGTGAACATGCGCATGACAGATGTTTCAACCACCAAACAAGTTATTATGCACTTTGAAATAGTTCCTTGGACTTCGTTGCTTCTCCTATCACCAGTTTCAAGAATCACACTTTGATCCCAGAAAAACCCTCTTGGAGCGAATTCTACCCTAGAGATATGTAATTTGAATAGATTCCTTCAACATGATATTCCGTGTTCCGTACATGTTACATGCAATACGGATTCGACATACATGCATTCCTGAGTTGTGACCATGTGGATTACTGATTTTTCATCCTCTATAAAAGGAATAATTTCATATAGACTCGTGTACACATTTTCACAAGCTTTCCCTAACACAAGTTTCGAATTCGTTCATTTTTCACAGAAGAATACTTCTGCAGTGTATTCAACCTAATAGATATATAATTTACATGAATTCCATCAACATGGCATTCCGGGTTCCGTACATGATACATGCATGACGGATTCGAGAAACATGCGTTTCTGAGTTGTGAGCATGTGGATTAGTGAACTTTCATCCACCAAAGAAGGCATATATTACACTTTGAAATATTGACTCTGACTTCATAAGTTTTTTGTATCACCAGGTTCTAAAATCGGACATTTGGCAGTAGAAAACACTCTTTGAGCGAATTCTCACCAATACACATGTAATTTACATTGTTTACATAACCATGGCATTCCGTATTCCAAACATGTTTCATGCATCACGGATTCCTCAAACATGCATTTCTGAGCTGTGAACATGCGCATGACAGATGTTTCAACCACCAAACAAGTTATTATGCACTTTGAAATAGTTCCTTGGACTTCGTTGCTTCTCCTATCACCAGTTTCAAGTATCACACTTTGATCCCAGAAAAACCCTCTTGGAGCGAATTCTACCCTAGAGATATGTAATTTGAATAGATTCCTTCAACATGATATTCCGTGTTCCGTACATGTTACATGCAATACGGATTCGACATACATGCATTCCTGAGTTGTGACCATGTGGATTACTGATTTTTCATCCTCTATAAAAGGAATAATTTCATATAGACTCGTGTACACATTTTCACAAGCTTTCCCTAACACAAGTTTCGAATTCGTTCATTTTTCACAGAAGAATACTTCTGCAGTGTATTCAACCTAATAGATATATAATTTACATGAATTCCATCAACATGGCATTCCGGGTTCCGTACATGATACATGCATGACGGATTCGAGAAACATGCGTTTCTGAGTTGTGAGCATGTGGATTAGTGAACTTTCATCCACCAAAGAAGGCATATATTACACTTTGAAATATTGACTCTGACTTCATAAGTTTTTTGTATCACCAGGTTCTAAAATCGGACATTTGGCAGTCGAAAACACTCTTTGAGCGTATTCTCACCAATACACATGTAATTTGCATTGTTTACATAACCATGGCATTCCGTACTCCAAACATGTTTCATGCATCACGGATTCCTCAAACATGCATTTCTGAGCTGTGAACATGCGCATGACAGATGTTTCAACCACCAAACAAGTTACTTATGCACTTTGAAATAGTTCCTTGGACTTCGTTGCTTCTCCTATCACCAGTTTCAAGAATCACACTTTGATCCCAGAAAAACCCTCTTGGAGCGAATTCTACCCTAGAGATATGTAATTTGAATAGATTCCTTCAACATGATATTCCGTGTTCCGTACATGTTACATGCAATACGGATTCGACATACATGCATTCCTGAGTTGTGAGCATGTGGATTACTGATTTTTCATCCTCTATAAAAGGAATAATTTCATATAGACTCGTGTACACATTTTCACAAGCTTTCCCTAACACAAGTTTCGAATTCGTTCATTTTTCACAGAAGAATACTTCTGCAGTGTATTCAACCTAATAGATATATAATTTACATGAATTCCATCAACATGGCATTCCGGGTTCCGTACATGATACATGCATGACGGATTCGAGAAACATGCGTTTCTGAGTTGTGAGCATGTGGATTAGTGAACTTTCATCCACCAAAGAAGGCATATATTACACTTTGAAATATTTACTCTGACTTCATAAGTTTTTTGTATCACCAGGTTCTAAAATCGGACATTTGGCAGTAGAAAACACTCTTTGAGCGAATTCTCACCAATACACATGTAATTTACATTGTTTACATAACCATGGCATTCCGTATTCCAAACATGTTTCATGCATCACGGATTCCTCAAACATGCATTTCTGAGCTGTGAACATGCGCATGACAGATGTTTCAACCACCAAACAAGTTATTATGCACTTTGAAATAGTTCCTTGGACTTCGTTGCTTCTCCTATCACCAGTTTCAAGAATCACACTTTGATCCCAGAAAAACCCACTTGGAGCGAATTCTACCCTAGAGATATGTAATTTGAATAGATTCCTTCAACATGATATTCCGTGTTCCGTACATGTTACATGCATGACGGATTCGACATACATGCATTCCTGAGTTGTGACCATGTGGATTACTGATTTTTCATCCTCTATAAAAGGAATAATTTCATATAGACTCGTGTACACATTTTCACAAGCTTTCCCTAACACAAGTTTCGAATTCGTTCATTTTTCACAGAAGAATACTTCTGCAGTGTATTCAACCTAATAGATATATAATTTACATGAATTCCATCAACATGGCATTCCGGGTTCCGTACATGATACATGCATGACGGATTCGAGAAACATGTGTTTCTGAGTTGTGAGCATGTGGATTAGTGAACTTTCATCCACCAAAGAAGGCATATATTACACTTTGAAATATTGACTCTGACTTCATAAGTTTTTTGTATCACCAGGTTCTAAAATCGGACATTTGGCAGTCGAAAACACTCTTTGAGCGAATTCTCACCAATACACATGTAATTTGCATTGTTTACATAACCATGGCATTCCGTATTCCAAACATGTTTCATGCATCACGGATTCCTCAAACATGCATTTCTGAGCTGTGAACATGCGCATGACAGATGTTTCAACCACCAAACAAGTTACTTATGCACTTTGAAATAGTTCCTTGGACTTCGTTGCTTCTCCTATCACCAGTTTCAAGAATCACACTTTGATCCCAGAAAAACCCTCTTGGAGCGAATTCTACCCTAGAGATATGTAATTTGAATAGATTCCTTCAACATGATATTCCGTGTTCCGTACATGTTACATGCATGACGGATTCGACATACATGCATTCCTGAGTTGTGAGCATGTGGATTACTGATTTTTCATCCTCTATAAAAGGAATAATTTCATATAGACTCGTGTACACATTTTCACAAGCTTTCCCTAACACAAGTTTCGAATTCGTTCATTATTCACAGAAGAATACTTCTGGAGTGTATTCAACCTAATAGATATATAATTTACATGAATTCCATCAACATGGCATTCCGGGTTCCGTACATGATACATGCATGACGGATTCGAGAAACATGCGTTTCTGAGTTGTGAGCATGTGGATTAGTGAACTTTCATCCACCAAAGAAGGCATATATTACACTTTGAAATATTGACTCTGACTTCATAAGGTTTTTGTATCACCAGGTTCTAAAATCGGACATTTGGCAGTCGAAAACACTCTTTGAGCGAATTCTCACCAATACACATGTAATTTGCATTGTTTACATAACCATGGCATTCCGTATTCCAAACATGTTTCATGCATCACGGATTCCTCAAACATGCATTTCTGAGCTGTGAACATGCGCATGACAGATGTTTCAACCACCAAACAAGTTATTATGCACTTTGAAATAGTTCCTTGGACTTCGTTGCTTCTCCTATCACCAGTTTCAAGAATCACACTTTGATCCCAGAAAAACCCACTTGGAGCGAATTCTACCCTAGAGATATGTAATTTGAATAGATTCCTTCAACATGATATTCCGTGTTCCGTACATGTTACATGCATGACGGATTCGACATACATGCATTCCTGAGTTGTGACCATGTGGATTACTGATTTTTCATCCTCTATAAAAGGAATAATTTCATATAGACTCGTGTACACATTTTCACAAGCTTTCCCTAACACAAGTTTCGAATTCGTTCATTTTTCACAGAAGAATACTTCTGGAGTGTATACAACCTTATAGATATATAATTTACATGAATTCCATCAACATGGCATTCCGGGTTCCGTACATGATACATGCATGACGGATTCGAGAAACATGCGTTTCTGAGTTGTGAGCATGTGGATTAGTGAACTTTCATCCACCAAAGAAGGCATATATTACACTTTGAAATATTTACTCTGACTTCATAAGTTTTTTGTATCACCAGGTTCTAAAATCGGACATTTGGCAGTGGAAAACACTCTTTGAGCGAATTCTCACCAATACACATGTAATTTACATTGTTTACATAACCATGGCATTCCGTATTCCGAACATGTTTCATGCATCACGGATTCCTCAAACATGCATTTCTGAGCTGTGAACATGCGCATGACAGATGTTTCAACCACCAAACAAGTTATTATGCACTTTGAAATAGTTCCTTGGACTTCGTTGCTTCTCCTATCACCAGTTTCAAGAATCACACTTTGATCCCAGAAAAACCCTCTTGGAGCGAATTCTACCCTAGAGATATGTAATTTGAATAGATTCCTTCAACATGATATTCCGTGTTCCATACATGTTACATGCAATACGGATTCGACATACATGCATTCCTGAGTTGTGAGCATGTGGATTACTGATTTTTCATCCTCTATAAAAGGAATAATTTCATATAGACTCGTGTACACATTTTCACAAGCTTTCCCTAACACAAGTTTCGAATTCGTTCATTTTTCACAGAAGAATACTTCTGCAGTGTATTCAACCTAATAGATATATAATTTACATGAATTCCATCAACATGGCATTCCGGGTTCCGTACATGATACATGCATGACGGATTCGAGAAACATGCGTTTCTGAGTTGTGAGCTTGTGGATTAGTGAACTTTCATCCACCAAAGAAGGCATATATTACACTTTGAAATATTTACTCTGACTTCATAAGTTTTTTGTATCACCAGGTTCTAAAATCGGACATTTGGCAGTAGAAAACACTCTTTGAGCGAATTCTCACCAATACACATGTAATTTACATTGTTTACATAACCATGGCATTCCGTATTCCAAACATGTTTCATGCATCACGGATTCCTCAAACATGCATTTCTGAGCTGTGAACATGCGCATGACAGATGTTTCAACCACCAAACAAGTTATTATGCACTTTGAAATAGTTCCTTGGACTTCGTTGCTTCTCCTATCACCAGTTTCAAGAATCACACTTTGATCCCAGAAAAACCCTCTTGGAGCGAATTCTACCCTAGAGATATGTAATTTGAATAGATTCCTTCAACATGATATTCCGTGTTCCGTACATGTTACATGCAATACGGATTCGACATACATGCATTCCTGAGTTGTGACCATGTGGATTACTGATTTTTCATCCTCTATAAAAGGAATAATTTCATATAGACTCGTGTACACATTTTCACAAGCTTTCCCTAACACAAGTTTCGAATTCGTTCATTTTTCACAGAAGAATACTTCTGCAGTGTATTCAACCTAATAGATATATAATTTACATGAATTCCATCAACATGGCATTCCGGGTTCCGTACATGATACATGCATGACGGATTCGAGAAACATGCGTTTCTGAGTTGTGAGCATGTGGATTAGTGAACTTTCATCCACCAAAGAAGGCATATATTACACTTTGAAATATTTACTCTGACTTCATAAGTTTTTTGTATCACCAGGTTCTAAAATCGGACATTTGGCAGTAGAAAACACTCTTTGAGCGAATTCTCACCAATACACATGTAATTTACATTGTTTACATAACCATGGCATTCCGTATTCCAAACATGTTTCATGCATCACGGATTCCTCAAACATGCATTTCTGAGCTGTGAACATGCGCATGACAGATGTTTCAACCACCAAACAAGTTATTATGCACTTTGAAATAGTTCCTTGGACTTCGTTGCTTCTCCTATCACCAGTTTCAAGAATCACACTTTGATCCCAGAAAAACCCTCTTGGAGCGAATTCTACCCTAGAGATATGTAATTTGAATAGATTCCTTCAACATGATATTCCGTGTTCCGTACATGTTACATGCAATACGGATTCGACATACATGCATTCCTGAGTTGTGACCATGTGGATTACTGATTTTTCATCCTCTATAAAAGGAATAATTTCATATAGACTCGTGTACACATTTTCACAAGCTTTCCCTAACACAAGTTTCGAATTCGTTCATTTTTCACAGAAGAATACTTCTGCAGTGTATTCAACCTAATAGATATATAATTTACATGAATTCCATCAACATGGCATTCCGGGTTCCGTACATGATACATGCATGACGGATTCGAGAA
This sequence comes from Vicugna pacos, assembly GCF_048564905.1. Classification (NCBI taxonomy): domain Eukaryota; kingdom Metazoa; phylum Chordata; class Mammalia; order Artiodactyla; family Camelidae; genus Vicugna; species Vicugna pacos. Next base: position 54,734,065 of record NW_027328741.1, read on the forward strand.
ACATGCGTTTCTGAGTTGTGAGCATGTGGATTAGTGAACTTTCATCCACCAAAGAAGGCATATATTACACTTTGAAATATTGACTCTGACTTCATAAGTTTTTTGTAACACCAGGTTCTAAAATCGGACATTTGGCAGTCGAAAACACTCTTTGAGCGTATTCTCACCAATACACATGTAATTTGCATTGTTTACATAACCATGGCATTCCGTACTCCAAACATGTTTCATGCATCACGGATTCCTCAAACATGCATTTCTGAGCTGTGAACATGCGCATGACAGATGTTTCAACCACCAAACAAGTTACTTATGCACTTTGAAATAGTTCCTTGGACTTCGTTGCTTCTCCTATCACCAGTTTCAAGAATCACACTTTGATCCCAGAAAAACCCTCTTGGAGCGAATTCTACCCTAGAGATATGTAATTTGAATAGATTCCTTCAACATGATATTCCGTGTTCCGTACATGTTACATGCATGACGGATTCGACATACATGCATTCCTGAGTTGTGAGCATGTGGATTACTGATTTTTCATCCTCTATAAAAGGAATAATTTCATATAGACTCGTGTACACATTTTCACAAGCTTTCCCTAACACAAGTTTCGAATTCGTTCATTTTTCACAGAAGAATACTTCTGCAGTGTATTCAACCTAATAGATATATAATTTACATGAATTCCATCAACATGGCATTCCGGGTTCCGTACATGATACATGCATGACGGATTCGAGAAACATGCGTTTCTGAGTTGTGAGCATGTGGATTAGTGAACTTTCATCCACCAAAGAAGGCATATATTACACTTTGAAATATTTACTCTGACTTCATAAGTTTTTTGTATCACCAGGTTCTAAAATCGGACATTTGGCAGTAGAAAACACTCTTTGAGCGAATTCTCACCAATACACATGTAATTTACATTGTTTACATAACCATGGCATTCCGTATTCCAAACATGTTTCATGCATCACGGATTCCTCAAACATGCATTTCTGAGCTGTGAACATGCGCATGACAGATGTTTCAACCACCAAACAAGTTACTTATGCACTTTGAAATAGTTCCTTGGACTTCGTTGCTTCTCCTATCACCAGTTTCAAGAATCACACTTTGATCCCAGAAAAACCCTCTTGGAGCGAATTCTACCCTAGAGATATGTAATTTGAATAGATTCCTTCAACATGATATTCCGTGTTCCGTACATGTTACATGCATGACGGATTCGACATACATGCATTCCTGAGTTGTGAGCATGTGGATTACTGATTTTTCATCCTCTATAAAAGGAATAATTTCATATAGACTCGTGTACACATTTTCACAAGCTTTCCCTAACACAAGTTTCGAATTCGTTCATTTTTCACAGAACAATACTTCTGGATTGTATTCAACCTAATAGATATATAATTTACATGAATTCCATCAACATGGCATTCCGGGTTCCGTACATGATACATGCATGACGGATTCGAGAAACATGCGTTTCTGAGTTGTGAGCATGTGGATTAGTGAACTTTCATCCACCAAAGAAGGCATATATTACACTTTGAAATATTTACTCTGACTTCATAAGGTTTTTGTATCACCAGGTTCTAAAATCGGACATTTGGCAGTGGAAAACACTCTTTGAGCGAATTCTCACCAATACACATGTAATTTACATTGTTTACATAACCATGGCATTCCGTATTCCAAACATGTTTCATGCATCACGGATTCCTCAAACATGCATTTCTGAGCTGTGAACATGCGCATGACAGATGTTTCTACCACCAAACAAGTTATTATGCACTTTGAAATAGTTCCTTGGACTTCGTTGCTTCTCCTATCACCAGTTTCAAGAATCACACTTTGATCCCAGAAAAACCCTCTTGGAGCGAATTCTACCCTAGAGATATGTAATTTGAATAGATTCCTTCAACATGATATTCCGTGTTCCGTACATGTTACATGCATGACGGATTCGACATACATGCATTCCTGAGTTGTGACCATGTGGATTACTGATTTTTCATCCTCTATAAAAGGAATAATTTCAGATAGACTCGTGTACACCTTTTCACAAGCTTTCCCTAACACAAGTTTCGAATTCGTTCATTTTTCACAGAAGAATACTTCTGGAGTGTATTCAACCTAATAGATATATAATTTACATGAATTCCATCAACATGGCATTCCAGGTTCCGTACATGATACATGCATGACGGATTCGAGAAACATGCGTTTCTGAGTTGTGAGCATGTGGATTAGTGAACTTTCATCCACCAAAGAAGGCATATATTACACTTTGAAATATTTACTCTGACTTCATAAGTTTTTTGTATCACCAGGTTCTAAAATCGGACATTTGGCAGTGGAAAACACTCTTTGAGCGAATTCTCACCAATACACATGTAATTTACATTGTTTACATAACCATGGCATTCCGTATTCCGAACATGTTTCATGCATCACGGATTCCTCAAACATGCATTTCTGAGCTGTGAACATGCGCGTGACAGATGTTTCAACCACCAAACAAGTTACTTATGCACTTTGAAATAGTTCCTTGGACTTCGTTGCTTCTCCTATCACCAGTTTCAAGAATCACACTTTGATCCCAGAAAAACCCTCTTGGAGCGAATTCTACCCTAGAGATATGTAATTTGAATAGATTCCTTCAACATGATATTCCGTGTTCCGTACATGTTACATGCATGACGGATTCGACATACATGCATTCCTGAGTTGTGACCATGTGGATTACTGATTTTTCATCCTCTATAAAAGGAATAATTTCATATAGACTCGTGTACACATTTTCACAAGCTTTCCCTAACACAAGTTTCGAATTCGTTCATTTTTCACAGAACAATAGTTCTGGATTGTATTCAACGTAATAGATATATAATTTACATGAATTCCATCAACATGGCATTCCGGGTTCCGTACATGATACATGCATGACGGATTCGAGAAACATGCGTTTCTGAGTTGTGAGCATGTGGATTAGTGAACTTTCATCCACCAAAGAAGGCATATATTACACTTTGAAATATTTACTCTTACTTCATAAGTTTTTTGTATCACCAGGTTCTAAAATCGGACATTTGGCAGTGGAAAACACTCTTTGAGCGAATTCTCACCAATACACATGTAATTTACATTGTTTACATAACCATGGCATTCCGTATTCCGAACATGTTTCATGCATCACGGATTCCTCAAACATGCATTTCTGAGCTGTGAACATGCGCATGACAGATGTTTCAACCACCAAACAAGTTATTATGCACTTTGAAATAGTTCCTTGGACTTCGTTGCTTCTCCTATCACCAGTTTCAAGAATCACACTTTGATCCCAGAAAAACCCTCTTGGAGCGAATTCTACCCTAGAGATATGTAATTTGAATAGATTCCTTCAACATGATATTCCGTGTTCCGTACATGTTACATGCATGACGGATTCGACATACATGCATTCCTGAGTTGTGAGCATGTGGATTACTGATTTTTCATCCTCTATAAAAGGAATAATTTCATATAGACTCGTGTACACATTTTCACAAGCTTTCCCTAACACAAGTTTCGAATTCGTTCATTTTTCACAGAACAATAGTTCTGGATTGTATTCAACGTAATAGATATATAATTTACATGAATTCCATCAACATGGCATTCCGGGTTTCGTACATGATACATGCATGACGGATTCGAGAAACATGCGTTTCTGAGTTGTGAGCATGTGGATTAGTGAACTTTCATCCACCAAAGGAGGCATATATTACACTTTGAAATATTTACTCTGACTTCATAAGTTTTTTGTATCACCAGGTTCTAAAATCGGACATTTGGCAGTGGAAAACACTCTTTGAGCGAATTCTCACCAATACACATGTAATTTACATTGTTTACATAACCATGGCATTCCGTATTCCGAACATGTTTCATGCATCACGGATTCCTCAAACATGCATTTCTGAGCTGTGAACATGCGCATGACAGATGTTTCAACCACCAAACAAGTTATTATGCACTTTGAAATAGTTCCTTGGACTTCGTTGCTTCTCCTATCACCAGTTTCAAGAATCACACTTTGATCCCAGAAAAACCCTCTTGGAGCGAATTCTACCCTAGAGATATGTAATTTGAATAGATCCCTTCAACATGATATTCCGTGTTCCGTACATGTTACATGCATGACGGATTCGACATACATGCATTCCTGAGTTGTGAGCATGTGGATTACTGATTTTTCATCCTCTATAAAAGGAATAATTTCATATAGACTCGTGTACACATTTTCACAAGCTTTCCCTAACACAAGTTTCGAATTCGTTCATTATTCACAGAAGAATACTTCTGGAGTGTATTCAAACTAATAGATATATAATTTACATGAATTCCATCAACATGGCATTCCGGGTTCCGTACATGATACATGCATGACGGATTCGAGAAACATGCGTTTCTGAGTTGTGAGCATGTTGATTAGTGAACTTTCATCCACCAAACAAGGCATATATTACACTTTGAAATATTTACTCTGACTTCATAAGTTTTTTGTATCACCAGGTTCTAAAATCGGACATTTGGCAGTGGAAAACACTCTTTGAGCGAATTCTCACCAATACACATGTAATTTACATTGTTTACATAACCATGGCATTCCGTATTCCAAACATGTTTCATGCATCACGGATTCCTCAAACATGCATTTCTGAGCTGTGAACATGTGCATGACAGATGTTTCAACCACCAAACAAGTTACTTATGCACTTTGAAATAGTTCCTTGGACTTCGTTGCTTCTCCTATCACCAGTTTCAAGAATCACACTTTGATCCCAGAAAAACCCTCTTGGAGCGAATTCTACCCTAGAGATATGTAATTTGAATAGATTCCTTCAACATGATATTCCGTGTTCCGTACATGTTACATGCATGACGGATTCGACATACATGCATTCCTGAGTTGTGAGCATGTGGATTACTGATTTTTCATCCTCTATAAAAGGAATAATTTCATATAGACTCGTGTACACATTTTCACAAGCTTTCCCTAACACAAGTTTCGAATTCGTTCATTTTTCACAGAAGAATAATTCTGGAGTGTATTCAACCTAATAGATATATAATTTACATGAATTCCATCAACATGGCATTCCGGGTTCCGTACATGATACATGCATGACGGATTCGAGAAACATGCGTTTCTGAGTTGTGAGCATGTGGATTAGTGAACTTTCATCCACCAAAGAAGGCATATATTACACTTTGAAATATTTACTCTGACTTCATAAGTTTTTTGTATCACCAGGTTCTAAAATCGGACATTTGGCAGTGGAAAACACTCTTTGAGCGAATTCTCACCAATACACATGTAATTTACATTGTTTACATAACCATGGCATTCCGTATTCCGAACATGTTTCATGCATCACGGATTCCTCAAACATGCATTTCTGAGCTGTGAACATGCGCGTGACAGATGTTTCAACCACCAAACAAGTTACTTATGCACTTTGAAATAGTTCCTTGGACTTCGTTGCTTCTCCTATCACCAGTTTCAAGAATCACACTTTGATCCCAGAAAAACCCTCTTGGAGCGAATTCTACCCTAGAGATATGTAATTTGAATAGATTCCTTCAACATGATATTCCGTGTTCCGTACATGTTACATGCATGACGGATTCGACATACATGCATTCCTGAGTTGTGACCATGTGGATTACTGATTTTTCATCCTCTATAAAAGGAATAATTTCATATAGACTCGTGTACACATTTTCACAAGCTTTCCCTAACACAAGTTTCGAATTCGTTCATTTTTCACAGAACAATAGTTCTGGATTGTATTCAACGTAATAGATATATAATTTACATGAATTCCATCAACATGGCATTCTGGGTTCCGTACATGATACATGCATGACGGATTCGAGAAACATGCGTTTCTGAGTTGTGAGCATGTGGATTAGTGAACTTTCATCCACCAAAGAAGGCATATATTACACTTTGAAATATTTACTCTTACTTCATAAGTTTTTTGTATCACCAGGTTCTAAAATCGGACATTTGGCAGTGGAAAACACTCTTTGAGCGAATTCTCACCAATACACATGTAATTTACATTGTTTACATAACCATGGCATTCCGTATTCCGAACATGTTTCATGCATCACGGATTCCTCAAACATGCATTTCTGAGCTGTGAACATGCGCATGACAGATGTTTCAACCACCAAACAAGTTATTATGCACTTTGAAATAGTTCCTTGGACTTCGTTGCTTCTCCTATCACCAGTTTCAAGAATCACACTTTGATCCCAGAAAAACCCTCTTGGAGCGAATTCTACCCTAGAGATATGTAATTTGAATAGATTCCTTCAAAATGATATTCCGTGTTCCGTACATGTTACATGCATGACGGATTCGACATACATGCATTCCTGAGTTGTGAGCATGTGGATTACTGATTTTTCATCCTCTATAAAAGGAATAATTTCATATAGACTCGTGTACACATTTTCACAAGCTTTCCCTAACACAAGTTTCGAATTCGTTCATTTTTCACAGAACAATAGTTCTGGATTGTATTCAACGTAATAGATATATAATTTACATGAATTCCATCAACATGGCATTCCGGGTTCCGTACATGATACATGCATGACGGATTCGAGAAACATGCGTTTCTGAGTTGTGAGCATGTGGATTAGTGAACTTTCATCCACCAAAGGAGGCATATATTACACTTTGAAATATTTACTCTGACTTCATAAGTTTTTTGTATCACCAGGTTCTAAAATCGGACATTTGGCAGTGGAAAACACTCTTTGAGCGAATTCTCACCAATACACATGTAATTTACATTGTTTACATAACCATGGCATTCCGTATTCCGAACATGTTTCATGCATCACGGATTCCTCAAACATGCATTTCTGAGCTGTGAACATGCGCATGACAGATGTTTCAACCACCAAACAAGTTATTATGCACTTTGAAATAGTTCCTTGGACTTCGTTGCTTCTCCTATCACCAGTTTCAAGAATCACACTTTGATCCCAGAAAAACCCTCTTGGAGCGAATTCTACCCTAGAGATATGTAATTTGAATAGATTCCTTCAACATGATATTCCGTGTTCCGTACATGTTACATGCATGACGGATTCGACATACATGCATTCCTGAGTTGTGAGCATGTGGATTACTGATTTTTCATCCTCTATAAAAGGAATAATTTCATATAGACTCGTGTACACATTTTCACAAGCTTTCCCTAACACAAGTTTCGAATTCGTTCATTATTCACAGAAGAATACTTCTGGAGTGTATTCAAACTAATAGATATATAATTTACATGAATTCCATCAACATGGCATTCCGGGTTCCGTACATGATACATGCATGACGGATTCGAGAAACATGCGTTTCTGAGTTGTGAGCATGTTGATTAGTGAACTTTCATCCACCAAACAAGGCATATATTACACTTTGAAATATTTACTCTGACTTCATAAGTTTTTTGTATCACCAGGTTCTAAAATCGGACATTTGGCAGTGGAAAACACTCTTTGAGCGAATTCTCACCAATACACATGTAATTTACATTGTTTACATAACCATGGCATTCCGTATTCCGAACATGTTTCATGCATCACGGATTCCTCAAACATGCATTTCTGAGCTGTGAACATGCGCATGACAGATGTTTCAACCACCAAACAAGTTACTTATGCACTTTGAAATAGTTCCTTGGACTTCGTTGCTTCTCCTATCACCAGTTTCAAGAATCACACTTTGATCCCAGAAAAACCCTCTTGGAGCGAATTCTACCCTAGAGATATGTAATTTGAATAGATTCCTTCAACATGATATTCCGTGTTCCGTACATGTTACATGCATGACGGATTCGACATACATGCATTCCTGAGTTGTGAGCATGTGGATTACTGATTTTTCATCCTGTATAAAAGGAATAATTTCATATAGACTCGTGTACACATTTTCACAAGCTTTCCCTAACACAAGTTTCGAATTCGTTCATTTTTCACAGAAGAATAATTCTGGAGTGTATTCAACCTAATAGATATATAATTTACATGAATTCCATCAACATGGCATTCCGGGTTCCGTACATGATACATGCATGACGGATTCGAGAAACATGCGTTTCTGAGTTGTGAGCATGTGGATTAGTGAACTTTCATCCACCAAAGAAGGCATATATTACACTTTGAAATATTGACTCTGACTTCATAAGTTTTTTGTATCACCAGGTTCTACAATCTGACATTTGGCAGTGGAAAACACTCTTTGAGCGAATTCTCACCAATACACATGTAATTTACATTGTTTACATAACCATGGCATTCCGTATTCCGAACATGTTTCATGCATCACGGATTCCTCAAACATGCATTTCTGAGCTGTGAACATGCGCATGACAGATGTTTCAACCACCAAACAAGTTATTATGCACTTTGAAATAGTTCCTTGGACTTCGTTGCTTCTCCTATCACCAGTTTCAAGAATCACAATTTGATCCCTGAAAAACCCTCTTGGAGCGAATTCTACCCTAGAGATATGTAATTTGAATAGATTCCTTCAACATGATATTCCGTGTTCCGTACATGTTACATGCAATACGGATTCGACATACATGCATTCCTGAGTTGTGAGCATGTGGATTACTGATTTTTCATCCTCTATAAAAGGAATAATTTCATATAGACTCGTGTACACATTTTCACAAGCTTTCCCTAACACAAGTTTCGAATTCGTTCATTTTTCACAGAAGAATACTTCTGCAGTGTATTCAACCTAATAGATATATAATTTACATGAATTCCATCAACATGGCATTCCGGGTTCCGTACATGATACATGCATGACGGATTCGAGAAACATGCGTTTCTGAGTTGTGAGCATGTGGATTAGTGAACTTTCATCCACCAAAGAAGGCATATATTACACTTTGAAATATTTACTCTGACTTCATAAGTTTTTTGTATCACCAGGTTCTAAAATCGGACATTTGGCAGTAGAAAACACTCTTTGAGCGAATTCTCACCAATACACATGTAATTTACATTGTTTACATAACCATGGCATTCCGTATTCCAAACATGTTTCATGCATCACGGATTCCTCAAACATGCATTTCTGAGCTGTGAACATGCGCATGACAGATGTTTCAACCACCAAACAAGTTATTATGCACTTTGAAATAGTTCCTTGGACTTCGTTGCTTCTCCTATCACCAGTTTCAAGAATCACACTTTGATCCCAGAAAAACCCACTTGGAGCGAATTCTACCCTAGAGATATGTAATTTGAATAGATTCCTTCAACATGATATTCCGTGTTCCGTACATGTTACATGCATGACGGATTCGACATACATGCATTCCTGAGTTGTGACCATGTGGATTACTGATTTTTCATCCTCTATAAAAGGAATAATTTCATATAGACTCGTGTACACACTTTCACAAGCTTTCCCTAACACAAGTTTCGAATTCGTTCATTTTTCACAGAAGAATACTTCTGGAGTGTATTCAACCTAATAGATATATAATTTACATGAATTCCATCAACATGGCATTCCGGGTTCCGTACATGATACATGCATGACGGATTCGAGAAACATGCGTTTCTGAGTTGTGAGCATGTGGATTAGTGAACTTTCATCCACCAAAGAAGGCATATATTACACTTTGAAATATTTACTCTGACTTCATAAGTTTTTTGTATCACCAGGTTCTAAAATCGGACATTTGGCAGTGGAAAACACACTTTGAGCGAATTCTCACCAATACACATGTAATTTACATTGTTTACATAACCATGGCATTCCGTATTCCGAACATGTTTCATGCATCACGGATTCCTCAAACATGCATTTCTGAGCTGTGAACATGCGCATGACAGATGTTTCAACCACCAAACAAGTTACTTATGCACTTTGAAATAGTTCCTTGGACTTCATTGCTTCTCCTATCACCAGTTTCAAGAATCACACTTTGATCCCAGAAAAACCCTCTTGGAGCGAATTCTACCCTAGTGATATGTAATTTGAATAGATTCCTTCAACATGATATTCCGTGTTCCGTACATGTTACATGCATGACGGATTCGACATACATGCATTCCTGAGTTGTGACCATGTGGATTACTGATTTTTCATCCTCTATAAAAGGAATAATTTCATATAGACTCGTGTACACATTTTCACAAGCTTTCCCTAACACAAGTTTCGAATTCGTTCATTTTTCACAGAACAATACTTCTGGATTGTATTCAACCTAATAGATATATAATTTACATGAATTCCATCAACATGGCATTCCGGGTTCCGTACATGATACATGCATGACGGATTCGAGAAACATGCGTTTCTGAGTTGTGAGCATGTGGATTAGTGAACTTTCATCCACCAAAGAAGGCATATATTACACTTTGAAATATTTACTCTGACTTCATAAGTTTTTTGTATCACCAGGTTCTAAAATCGGACATTTGGCAGTAGAAAACACTCTTTGAGCGAATTCTCACCAATACACATGTAATTTACATTGTTTACATAACCATGGCATTCCGTATTCCAAACATGTTTCATGCATCACGGATTCCTCAAACATGCATTTCTGAGCTGTGAACATGCGCATGACAGATGTTTCAACCACCAAACAAGTTATTATGCACTTTGAAATAGTTCCTTGGACTTCGTTGCTTCTCCTATCACCAGTTTCAAGAATCACACTTTGATCCCAGAAAAACCCACTTGGAGCGAATTCTACCCTAGAGATATGTAATTTGAATAGATTCCTTCAACATGATATTCCGTGTTCCGTACATGTTACATGCATGACGGATTCGACATACATGCATTCCTGAGTTGTGACCATGTGGATTACTGATTTTTCATCCTCTATAAAAGGAATAATTTCATATAGACTCGTGTACACATTTTCACAAGCTTTCCCTAACACAAGTTTCGAATTCGTTCATTTTTCACAGAAGAATACTTCTGGAGTGTATACAACCTTATAGATATATAATTTACATGAATTCCATCAACATGGCATTCCGGGTTCCGTACATGATACATGCATGACGGATTCGAGAAACATGCGTTTCTGAGTTGTGAGCATGTGGATTAGTGAACTTTCATCCACCAAAGAAGGCATATATTACACTTTGAAATATTTACTCTGACTTCATAAGTTTTTTGTATCACCAGGTTCTAAAATCGGACATTTGGCAGTGGAAAACACTCTTTGAGCGAATTCTCACCAATACACATGTAATTTACATTGTTTACATAACCATGGCATTCCGTATTCCGAACATGTTTCATGCATCACGGATTCCTCAAACATGCATTTCTGAGCTGTGAACATGCGCATGACAGATGTTTCAACCACCAAACAAGTTATTATGCACTTTGAAATAGTTCCTTGGACTTCGTTGCTTCTCCTATCACCAGTTTCAAGAATCACACTTTGATCCCAGAAAAACCCTCTTGGAGCGAATTCTACCCTAGAGATATGTAATTTGAATAGATTCCTTCAACATGATATTCCGTGTTCCATACATGTTACATGCAATACGGATTCGACATACATGCATTCCTGAGTTGTGAGCATGTGGATTACTGATTTTTCATCCTCTATAAAAGGAATAATTTCATATAGACTCGTGTACACATTTTCACAAGCTTTCCCTAACACAAGTTTCGAATTCGTTCATTTTTCACAGAAGAATACTTCTGCAGTGTATTCAACCTAATAGATATATAATTTACATGAATTCCATCAACATGGCATTCCGGGTTCCGTACATGATACATGCATGACGGATTCGAGAAACATGCGTTTCTGAGTTGTGAGCATGTGGATTAGTGAACTTTCATCCACCAAAGAAGGCATATATTACACTTTGAAATATTTACTCTGACTTCATAAGTTTTTTGTATCACCAGGTTCTAAAATCGGACATTTGGCAGTAGAAAACACTCTTTGAGCGAATTCTCACCAATACACATGTAATTTACATTGTTTACATAACCATGGCATTCCGTATTCCAAACATGTTTCATGCATCACGGATTCCTCAAACATGCATTTCTGAGCTGTGAACATGCGCATGACAGATGTTTCAACCACCAAACAAGTTATTATGCACTTTGAAATAGTTCCTTGGACTTCGTTGCTTCTCCTATCACCAGTTTCAAGAATCACACTTTGATCCCAGAAAAACCCTCTTGGAGCGAATTCTACCCTAGAGATATGTAATTTGAATAGATTCCTTCAACATGATATTCCGTGTTCCGTACATGTTACATGCAATACGGATTCGACATACATGCATTCCTGAGTTGTGACCATGTGGATTACTGATTTTTCATCCTCTATAAAAGGAATAATTTCATATAGACTCGTGTACACATTTTCACAAGCTTTCCCTAACACAAGTTTCGAATTCGTTCATTTTTCACAGAAGAATACTTCTGCAGTGTATTCAACCTAATAGATATATAATTTACATGAATTCCATCAACATGGCATTCCGGGTTCCGTACATGATACATGCATGACGGATTCGAGAAACATGCGTTTCTGAGTTGTGAGCATGTGGATTAGTGAACTTTCATCCACCAAAGAAGGCATATATTACACTTTGAAATATTGACTCTGACTTCATAAGTTTTTTGTATCACCAGGTTCTAAAATCGGACATTTGGCAGTAGAAAACACTCTTTGAGCGAATTCTCACCAATACACATGTAATTTACATTGTTTACATAACCATGGCATTCCGTATTCCAAACATGTTTCATGCATCACGGATTCCTCAAACATGCATTTCTGAGCTGTGAACATGCGCATGACAGATGTTTCAACCACCAAACAAGTTATTATGCACTTTGAAATAGTTCCTTGGACTTCGTTGCTTCTCCTATCACCAGTTTCAAGAATCACACTTTGATCCCAGAAAAACCCTCTTGGAGCGAATTCTACCCTAGAGATATGTAATTTGAATAGATTCCTTCAACATGATATTCCGTGTTCCGTACATGTTACATGCAATACGGATTCGACATACATGCATTCCTGAGTTGTGACCATGTGGATTACTGATTTTTCATCCTCTATAAAAGGAATAATTTCATATAGACTCGTGTACACATTTTCACAAGCTTTCCCTAACACAAGTTTCGAATTCGTTCATTTTTCACAGAAGAATACTTCTGCAGTGTATTCAACCTAATAGATATATAATTTACATGAATTCCATCAACATGGCATTCCGGGTTCCGTACATGATACATGCATGACGGATTCGAGAAACATGCGTTTCTGAGTTGTGAGCATGTGGATTAGTGAACTTTCATCCACCAAAGAAGGCATATATTACACTTTGAAATATTGACTCTGACTTCATAAGTTTTTTGTATCACCAGGTTCTAAAATCGGACATTTGGCAGTCGAAAACACTCTTTGAGCGTATTCTCACCAATACAAATGTAATTTGCATTGTTTACATAACCATGGCATTCCGTACTCCAAACATGTTTCATGCATCACGGATTCCTCAAACATGCATTTCTGAGCTGTGAACATGCGCATGACAGATGTTTCAACCACCAAACAAGTTATTATGCACTTTGAAATAGTTCCTTGGACTTCGTTGCTTCTCCTATCACCAGTTTCAAGAATCACACTTTGATCCCAGAAAAACCCACTTGGAGCGAATTCTACCCTAGAGATATGTAATTTGAATAGATTCCTTCAACATGATATTCCGTGTTCCGTACATGTTACATGCATGACGGATTCGACATACATGCATTCCTGAGTTGTGACCATGTGGATTACTGATTTTTCATCCTCTATAAAAGGAATAATTTCATATAGACTCGTGTACACATTTTCACAAGCTTTCCCTAACACAAGTTTCGAATTCGTTCATTTTTCACAGAAGAATACTTCTGCAGTGTATTCAACCTAATAGATATATAATTTACATGAATTCCATCAACATGGCATTCCGGGTTCCGTACATGATACATGCATGACGGATTCGAGAAACATGTGTTTCTGAGTTGTGAGCATGTGGATTAGTGAACTTTCATCCACCAAAGAAGGCATATATTACACTTTGAAATATTGACTCTGACTTCATAAGTTTTTTGTATCACCAGGTTCTAAAATCGGACATTTGGCAGTCGAAAACACTCTTTGAGCGAATTCTCACCAATACACATGTAATTTGCATTGTTTACATAACCATGGCATTCCGTATTCCAAACATGTTTCATGCATCACGGATTCCTCAAACATGCATTTCTGAGCTGTGAACATGCGCATGACAGATGTTTCAACCACCAAACAAGTTACTTATGCACTTTGAAATAGTTCCTTGGACTTCGTTGCTTCTCCTATCACCAGTTTCAAGAATCACACTTTGATCCCAGAAAAACCCTCTTGGAGCGAATTCTACCCTAGAGATATGTAATTTGAATAGATTCCTTCAACATGATATTCCGTGTTCCGTACATGTTACATGCATGACGGATTCGACATACATGCATTCCTGAGTTGTGAGCATGTGGATTACTGATTTTTCATCCTCTATAAAAGGAATAATTTCATATAGACTCGTGTACACATTTTCACAAGCTTTCCCTAACACAAGTTTCGAATTCGTTCATTATTCACAGAAGAATACTTCTGGAGTGTATTCAACCTAATAGATATATAATTTACATGAATTCCATCAACATGGCATTCCGGGTTCCGTACATGATACATGCATGACGGATTCGAGAAACATGCGTTTCTGAGTTGTGAGCATGTGGATTAGTGAACTTTCATCCACCAATGAAGGCATATATTACACTTTGAAATATTTACTCTGACTTCATAAGTTTTTTGTATCACCAGGTTCTAAAATCGGACATTTGGCAGTAGAAAACACTCTTTGAGCGAATTCTCACCAATACACATGTAATTTACATTGTTTACATAACCATGGCATTCCGTATTCCAAACATGTTTCATGCATCACGGATTCCTCAAACATGCATTTCTGAGCTGTGAACATGCGCATGACAGATGTTTCAACCACCAAACAAGTTATTATGCACTTTGAAATAGTTCCTTGGACTTCGTTGCTTCTCCTATCACCAGTTTCAAGAATCACACTTTGATCCCAGAAAAACCCACTTGGAGCGAATTCTACCCTAGAGATATGTAATTTGAATAGATTCCTTCAACATGATATTCCGTGTTCCGTACATGTTACATGCATGACGGATTCGACATACATGCATTCCTGAGTTGTGACCATGTGGATTACTGATTTTTCATCCTCTATAAAAGGAATAATTTCATATAGACTCGTGTACACATTTTCACAAGCTTTCCCTAACACAAGTTTCGAATTCGTTCATTTTTCACAGAAGAATACTTCTGGAGTGTATACAACCTTATAGATATATAATTTACATGAATTCCATCAACATGGCATTCCGGGTTCCGTACATGATACATGCATGACGGATTCGAGAAACATGCGTTTCTGAGTTGTGAGCATGTGGATTAGTGAACTTTCATCCACCAAAGAAGGCATATATTACACTTTGAAATATTTACTCTGACTTCATAAGTTTTTTGTATCACCAGGTTCTAAAATCGGACATTTGGCAGTGGAAAACACTCTTTGAGCGAATTCTCACCAATACACATGTAATTTACATTGTTTACATAACCATGGCATTCCGTATTCCGAACATGTTTCATGCATCACGGATTCCTCAAACATGCATTTCTGAGCTGTGAACATGCGCATGACAGATGTTTCAACCACCAAACAAGTTATTATGCACTTTGAAATAGTTCCTTGGACTTCGTTGCTTCTCCTATCACCAGTTTCAAGAATCACACTTTGATCCCAGAAAAACCCTCTTGGAGCGAATTCTACCCTAGAGATATGTAATTTGAATAGATTCCTTCAACATGATATTCCGTGTTCCATACATGTTACATGCAATACGGATTCGACATACATGCATTCCTGAGTTGTGAGCATGTGGATTACTGATTTTTCATCCTCTATAAAAGGAATAATTTCATATAGACTCGTGTACACATTTTCACAAGCTTTCCCTAACACAAGTTTCGAATTCGTTCATTTTTCACAGAAGAATACTTCTGCAGTGTATTCAACCTAATAGATATATAATTTACATGAATTCCATCAACATGGCATTCCGGGTTCCGTACATGATACATGCATGACGGATTCGAGAAACATGCGTTTCTGAGTTGTGAGCTTGTGGATTAGTGAACTTTCATCCACCAAAGAAGGCATATATTACACTTTGAAATATTTACTCTGACTTCATAAGTTTTTTGTATCACCAGGTTCTAAAATCGGACATTTGGCAGTAGAAAACACTCTTTGAGCGAATTCTCACCAATACACATGTAATTTACATTGTTTACATAACCATGGCATTCCGTATTCCAAACATGTTTCATGCATCACGGATTCCTCAAACATGCATTTCTGAGCTGTGAACATGCGCATGACAGATGTTTCAACCACCAAACAAGTTATTATGCACTTTGAAATAGTTCCTTGGACTTCGTTGCTTCTCCTATCACCAGTTTCAAGAATCACACTTTGATCCCAGAAAAACCCTCTTGGAGCGAATTCTACCCTAGAGATATGTAATTTGAATAGATTCCTTCAACATGATATTCCGTGTTCCGTACATGTTACATGCAATACGGATTCGACATACATGCATTCCTGAGTTGTGACCATGTGGATTACTGATTTTTCATCCTCTATAAAAGGAATAATTTCATATAGACTCGTGTACACATTTTCACAAGCTTTCCCTAACACAAGTTTCGAATTCGTTCATTTTTCACAGAAGAATACTTCTGCAGTGTATTCAACCTAATAGATATATAATTTACATGAATTCCATCAACATGGCATTCCGGGTTCCGTACATGATACATGCATGACGGATTCGAGAAACATGCGTTTCTGAGTTGTGAGCATGTGGATTAGTGAACTTTCATCCACCAAAGAAGGCATATATTACACTTTGAAATATTTACTCTGACTTCATAAGTTTTTTGTATCACCAGGTTCTAAAATCAGACATTTGGCAGTAGAAAACACTCTTTGAGCGAATTCTCACCAATACACATGTAATTTACATTGTTTACATAACCATGGCATTCCGTATTCCAAACATGTTTCATGCATCACGGATTCCTCAAACATGCATTTCTGAGCTGTGAACATGCGCATGACAGATGTTTCAACCACCAAACAAGTTATTATGCACTTTGAAATAGTTCCTTGGACTTCGTTGCTTCTCCTATCACCAGTTTCAAGAATCACACTTTGATCCCAGAAAAACCCTCTTGGAGCGAATTCTACCCTAGAGATATGTAATTTGAATAGATTCCTTCAACATGATATTCCGTGTTCCGTACATGTTACATGCAATACGGATTCGACATACATGCATTCCTGAGTTGTGACCATGTGGATTACTGATTTTTCATCCTCTATAAAAGGAATAATTTCATATAGACTCGTGTACACATTTTCACAAGCTTTCCCTAACACAAGTTTCGAATTCGTTCATTTTTCACAGAAGAATACTTCTGCAGTGTATTCAACCTAATAGATATATAATTTACATGAATTCCATCAACATGGCATTCCGGGTTCCGTACATGATACATGCATGACGGATTCGAGAAACATGCGTTTCTGAGTTGTGAGCATGTGGATTAGTGAACTTTCATCCACCAAAGAAGGCATATATTACACTTTGAAATATTGACTCTGACTTCATAAGTTTTTTGTATCACCAGGTTCTAAAATCGGACATTTGGCAGTCGAAAACACTCTTTGAGCGTATTCTCACCAATACACATGTAATTTGCATTGTTTACATAACCATGGCATTCCGTACTCCAAACATGTTTCATGCATCACGGATTCCTCAAACATGCATTTCTGAGCTGTGAACATGCGCATGACAGATGTTTCAACCACCAAACAAGTTACTTATGCACTTTGAAATAGTTCCTTGGACTTCGTTGCTTCTCCTATCACCAGTTTCAAGAATCACACTTTGATCCCAGAAAAACCCTCTTGGAGCGAATTCTACCCTAGAGATATGTAATTTGAATAGATTCCTTCAACATGATATTCCGTGTTCCGTACATGTTACATGCATGACGGATTCGACATACATGCATTCCTGAGTTGTGAGCATGTGGATTACTGATTTTTCATCCTCTATAAAAGGAATAATTTCATATAGACTCGTGTACACATTTTCACAAGCTTTCCCTAACACAAGTTTCGAATTCGTTCATTTTTCACAGAAGAATACTTCTGCAGTGTATTCAACCTAATAGATATATAATTTACATGAATTCCATCAACATGGCATTCCGGGTTCCGTACATGATACATGCATGACGGATTCGAGAAACATGCGTTTCTGAGTTGTGAGCATGTGGATTAGTGAACTTTCATCCACCAAAGAAGGCATATATTACACTTTGAAATATTTACTCTGACTTCATAAGTTTTTTGTATCACCAGGTTCTAAAATCGGACATTTGGCAGTAGAAAACACTCTTTGAGCGAATTCTCACCAATACACATGTAATTTACATTGTTTACATAACCATGGCATTCCGTATTCCAAACATGTTTCATGCATCACGGATTCCTCAAACATGCATTTCTGAGCTGTGAACATGCGCATGACAGATGTTTCAACCACCAAACAAGTTACTTATGCACTTTGAAATAGTTCCTTGGACTTCGTTGCTTCTCCTATCACCAGTTTCAAGAATCACACTTTGATCCCAGAAAAACCCTCTTGGAGCGAATTCTACCCTAGAGATATGTAATTTGAATAGATTCCTTCAACATGATATTCCGTGTTCCGTACATGTTACATGCATGACGGATTCGACATACATGCATTCCTGAGTTGTGAGCATGTGGATTACTGATTTTTCATCCTCTATAAAAGGAATAATTTCATATAGACTCGTGTACACATTTTCACAAGCTTTCCCTAACACAAGTTTCGAATTCGTTCATTTTTCACAGAACAATACTTCTGGATTTTATTCAACCTAATAGATATATAATTTACATGAATTCCATCAACATGGCATTCCGGGTTCCGTACATGATACATGCATGACGGATTCGAGAAACATGCGTTTCTGAGTTGTGAGCATGTGGATTAGTGAACTTTCATCCACCAAAGAAGGCATATATTACACTTTGAAATATTTACTCTGACTTCATAAGGTTTTTGTATCACCAGGTTCTAAAATCGGACATTTGGCAGTGGAAAACACTCTTTGAGCGAATTCTCACCAATACACATGTAATTTACATTGTTTACATAACCATGGCATTCCGTATTCCAAACATGTTTCATGCATCACGGATTCCTCAAACATGCATTTCTGAGCTGTGAACATGCGCATGACAGATGTTTCTACCACCAAACAAGTTATTATGCACTTTGAAATAGTTCCTTGGACTTCGTTGCTTCTCCTATCACCAGTTTCAAGAATCACACTTTGATCCCAGAAAAACCCTCTTGGAGCGAATTCTACCCTAGAGATATGTAATTTGAATAGATTCCTTCAACATGATATTCCGTGTTCCGTACATGTTACATGCATGACGGATTCGACATACATGCATTCCTGAGTTGTGACCATGTGGATTACTGATTTTTCATCCTCTATAAAAGGAATAATTTCAGATAGACTCGTGTACACCTTTTCACAAGCTTTCCCTAACACAAGTTTCGAATTCGTTCATTTTTCACAGAAGAATACTTCTGGAGTGTATTCAACCTAATAGATATATAATTTACATGAATTCCATCAACATGGCATTCCAGGTTCCGTACATGATACATGCATGACGGATTCGAGAAACATGCGTTTCTGAGTTGTGAGCATGTGGAATAGTGAACTTTCATCCACCAAAGAAGGCATATATTACACTTTGAAATATTTACTCTGACTTCATAAGTTTTTTGTATCACCAGGTTCTAAAATCGGACATTTGGCAGTGGAAAACACTCTTTGAGCGAATTCTCACCAATACACATGTAATTTACATTGTTTACATAACCATGGCATTCCGTATTCCGAACATGTTTCATGCATCACGGATTCCTCAAACATGCATTTCTGAGCTGTGAACATGCGCGTGACAGATGTTTCAACCACCAAACAAGTTACTTATGCACTTTGAAATAGTTCCTTGGACTTCGTTGCTTCTCCTATCACCAGTTTCAAGAATCACACTTTGATCCCAGAAAAACCCTCTTGGAGCGAATTCTACCCTAGAGATATGTAATTTGAATAGATTCCTTCAACATGATATTCCGTGTTCCGTACATGTTACATGCATGACGGATTCGACATACATGCATTCCTGAGTTGTGACCATGTGGATTACTGATTTTTCATCCTCTATAAAAGGAATAATTTCATATAGACTCGTGTACACATTTTCACAAGCTTTCCCTAACACAAGTTTCGAATTCGTTCATTTTTCACAGAACAATAGTTCTGGATTGTATTCAACGTAATAGATATATAATTTACATGAATTCCATCAACATGGCATTCCGGGTTCCGTACATGATACATGCATGACGGATTCGAGAAACATGCGTTTCTGAGTTGTGAGCATGTGGATTAGTGAACTTTCATCCACCAAAGAAGGCATATATTACACTTTGAAATATTTACTCTTACTTCATAAGTTTTTTGTATCACCAGGTTCTAAAATCGGACATTTGGCAGTGGAAAACACTCTTTGAGCGAATTCTCACCAATACACATGTAATTTACATTGTTTACATAACCATGGCATTCCGTATTCCGAACATGTTTCATGCATCACGGATTCCTCAAACATGCATTTCTGAGCTGTGAACATGCGCATGACAGATGTTTCAACCACCAAACAAGTTATTATGCACTTTGAAATAGTTCCTTGGACTTCGTTGCTTCTCCTATCACCAGTTTCAAGAATCACACTTTGATCCCAGAAAAACCCTCTTGGAGCGAATTCTACCCTAGAGATATGTAATTTGAATAGATTCCTTCAACATGATATTCCGTGTTCCGTACATGTTACATGCATGACGGATTCGACATACATGCATTCCTGAGTTGTGAGCATGTGGATTACTGATTTTTCATCCTCTATAAAAGGAATAATTTCATATAGACTCGTGTACACATTTTCACAAGCTTTCCCTAACACAAGTTTCGAATTCGTTCATTTTTCACAGAACAATAGTTCTGGATTGTATTCAACGTAATAGATATATAATTTACATGAATTCCATCAACATGGCATTCCGGGTTTCGTACATGATACATGCATGACGGATTCGAGAAACATGCGTTTCTGAGTTGTGAGCATGTGGATTAGTGAACTTTCATCCACCAAAGGAGGCATATATTACACTTTGAAATATTTACTCTGACTTCATAAGTTTTTTGTATCACCAGGTTCTAAAATCGGACATTTGGCAGTGGAAAACACTCTTTGAGCGAATTCTCACCAATACACATGTAATTTACATTGTTTACATAACCATGGCATTCCGTATTCCGAACATGTTTCATGCATCACGGATTCCTCAAACATGCATTTCTGAGCTGTGAACATGCGCATGACAGATGTTTCAACCACCAAACAAGTTATTATGCACTTTGAAATAGTTCCTTGGACTTCGTTGCTTCTCCTATCACCAGTTTCAAGAATCACACTTTGATCCCAGAAAAACCCTCTTGGAGCGAATTCTACCCTAGAGATATGTAATTTGAATAGATTCCTTCAACATGATATTCCGTGTTCCGTACATGTTACATGCATGACGGATTCGACATACATGCATTCCTGAGTTGTGAGCATGTGGATTACTGATTTTTCATCCTCTATAAAAGGAATAATTTCATATAGACTCGTGTACACATTTTCACAAGCTTTCCCTAACACAAGTTTCGAATTCGTTCATTATTCACAGAAGAATACTTCTGGAGTGTATTCAAACTAATAGATATATAATTTACATGAATTCCATCAACATGGCATTCCGGGTTCCGTACATGATACATGCATGACGGATTCGAGAAACATGCGTTTCTGAGTTGTGAGCATGTTGATTAGTGAACTTTCATCCACCAAACAAGGCATATATTACACTTTGAAATATTTACTCTGACTTCATAAGTTTTTTGTATCACCAGGTTCTAAAATCGGACATTTGGCAGTGGAAAACACTCTTTGAGCGAATTCTCACCAATACACATTTAATTTACATTGTTTACATAACCATGGCATTCCGTATTCCAAACATGTTTCATGCATCACGGATTCCTCAAACATGCATTTCTGAGCTGTGAACATGTGCATGACAGATGTTTCAACCACCAAACAAGTTACTTATGCACTTTGAAATAGTTCCTTGGACTTCGTTGCTTCTCCTATCACCAGTTTCAAGAATCACACTTTGATCCCAGAAAAACCCTCTTGGAGCGAATTCTACCCTAGAGATATGTAATTTGAATAGATTCCTTCAACATGATATTCCGTGTTCCGTACATGTTACATGCATGACGGATTCGACATACATGCATTCCTGAGTTGTGAGCATGTGGATTACTGATTTTTCATCCTCTATAAAAGGAATAATTTCATATAGACTCGTGTACACATTTTCACAAGCTTTCCCTAACACAAGTTTCGAATTCGTTCATTTTTCACAGAAGAATAATTCTGGAGTGTATTCAACCTAATAGATATATAATTTACATGAATTCCATCAACATGGCATTCCGGGTTCCGTACATGATACATGCATGACGGATTCGAGAAACATGCGTTTCTGAGTTGTGAGCATGTGGATTAGTGAACTTTCATCCACCAAAGAAGGCATATATTACACTTTGAAATATTTACTCTGACTTCATAAGTTTTTTGTATCACCAGGTTCTAAAATCGGACATTTGGCAGTGGAAAACACTCTTTGAGCGAATTCTCACCAATACACATGTAATTTACATTGTTTACATAACCATGGCATTCCGTATTCCGAACATGTTTCATGCATCACGGATTCCTCAAACATGCATTTCTGAGCTGTGAACATGCGCGTGACAGATGTTTCAACCACCAAACAAGTTACTTATGCACTTTGAAATAGTTCCTTGGACTTCGTTGCTTCTCCTATCACCAGTTTCAAGAATCACACTTTGATCCCAGAAAAACCCTCTTGGAGCGAATTCTACCCTAGAGATATGTAATTTGAATAGATTCCTTCAACATGATATTCCGTGTTCCGTACATGTTACATGCATGACGGATTCGACATACATGCATTCCTGAGTTGTGACCATGTGGATTACTGATTTTTCATCCTCTATAAAAGGAATAATTTCATATAGACTCGTGTACACATTTTCACAAGCTTTCCCTAACACAAGTTTCGAATTCGTTCATTTTTCACAGAACAATAGTTCTGGATTGTATTCAACGTAATAGATATATAATTTACATGAATTCCATCAACATGGCATTCCGGGTTCCGTACATGATACATGCATGACGGATTCGAGAAACATGCGTTTCTGAGTTGTGAGCATGTGGATTAGTGAACTTTCATCCACCAAAGAAGGCATATATTACACTTTGAAATATTTACTCTTACTTCATAAGTTTTTTGTATCACCAGGTTCTAAAATCGGACATTTGGCAGTGGAAAACACTCTTTGAGCGAATTCTCACCAATACACATGTAATTTACATTGTTTACATAACCATGGCATTCCGTATTCCGAACATGTTTCATGCATCACGGATTCCTCAAACATGCATTTCTGAGCTGTGAACATGCGCATGACAGATGTTTCAACCACCAAACAAGTTATTATGCACTTTGAAATAGTTCCTTGGACTTCGTTGCTTCTCCTATCACCAGTTTCAAGAATCACACTTTGATCCCAGAAAAACCCTCTTGGAGCGAATTCTACCCTAGAGATATGTAATTTGAATAGATTCCTTCAAAATGATATTCCGTGTTCCGTACATGTTACATGCATGACGGATTCGACATACATGCATTCCTGAGTTGTGAGCATGTGGATTACTGATTTTTCATCCTCTATAAAAGGAATAATTTCATATAGACTCGTGTACACATTTTCACAAGCTTTCCCTAACACAAGTTTCGAATTCGTTCATTTTTCACAGAACAATAGTTCTGGATTGTATTCAACGTAATAGATATATAATTTACATGAATTCCATCAACATGGCATTCCGGGTTCCGTACATGATACATGCATGACGGATTCGAGAAACATGCGTTTCTGAGTTGTGAGCATGTGGATTAGTGAACTTTCATCCACCAAAGGAGGCATATATTACACTTTGAAATATTTACTCTGACTTCATAAGTTTTTTGTATCACCAGGTTCTAAAATCGGACATTTGGCAGTGGAAAACACTCTTTGAGCGAATTCTCACCAATACACATGTAATTTACATTGTTTACATAACCATGGCATTCCGTATTCCGAACATGTTTCATGCATCACGGATTCCTCAAACATGCATTTCTGAGCTGTGAACATGCGCATGACAGATGTTTCAACCACCAAACAAGTTATTATGCACTTTGAAATAGTTCCTTGGACTTCGTTGCTTCTCCTATCACCAGTTTCAAGAATCACACTTTGATCCCAGAAAAACCCTCTTGGAGCGAATTCTACCCTAGAGATATGTAATTTGAATAGATTCCTTCAACATGATATTCCGTGTTCCGTACATGTTACATGCATGACGGATTCGACATACATGCATTCCTGAGTTGTGAGCATGTGGATTACTGATTTTTCATCCTCTATAAAAGGAATAATTTCATATAGACTCGTGTACACATTTTCACAAGCTTTCCCTAACACAAGTTTCGAATTCGTTCATTATTCACAGAAGAATACTTCTGGAGTGTATTCAACCTAATAGATATATAATTTACATGAATTCCATCAACATGGCATTCCGGGTTCCGTACATGATACATGCATGACGGATTCGAGAAACATGCGTTTCTGAGTTGTGAGCATGTTGATTAGTGAACTTTCATCCACCAAACAAGGCATATATTACACTTTGAAATATTTACTCTGACTTCATAAGTTTTTTGTATCACCAGGTTCTAAAATCGGACATTTGGCAGTGGAAAACACTCTTTGAGCGAATTCTCACCAATACACATGTAATTTACATTGTTTACATAACCATGGCATTCCGTATTCCGAACATGTTTCATGCATCACGGATTCCTCAAACATGCATTTCTGAGCTGTGAACATGCGCATGACAGATGTTTCAACCACCAAACAAGTTACTTATGCACTTTGAAATAGTTCCTTGGACTTCGTTGCTTCTCCTATCACCAGTTTCAAGAATCACACTTTGATCCCAGAAAAACCCTCTTGGAGCTAATTCTACCCTAGAGATATGTAATTTGAATAGATTCCTTCAACATGATATTCCGTGTTCCGTACATGTTACATGCATGACGGATTCGACATACATGCATTCCTGAGTTGTGAGCATGTGGATTACTGATTTTTCATCCTGTATAAAAGGAATAATTTCATATAGACTCGTGTACACATTTTCACAAGCTTTCCCTAACACAAGTTTCGAATTCGTTCATTTTTCACAGAAGAATAATTCTGGAGTGTATTCAACCTAATAGATATATAATTTACATGAATTCCATCAACATGGCATTCCGGGTTCCGTACATGATACATGCATGACGGATTCGAGAAACATGCGTTTCTGAGTTGTGAGCATGTGGATTAGTGAACTTTCATCCACCAAAGAAGGCATATATTACACTTTGAAATATTGACTCTGACTTCATAAGTTTTTTGTATCACCAGGTTCTATAATCTGACATTTGGCAGTGGAAAACACTCTTTGAGCGAATTCTCACCAATACACATGTAATTTACATTGTTTACATAACCATGGCATTCCGTATTCCGAACATGTTTCATGCATCACGGATTCCTCAAACATGCATTTCTGAGCTGTGAACATGCGCATGACAGATGTTTCAACCACCAAACAAGTTATTATGCACTTTGAAATAGTTCCTTGGACTTCGTTGCTTCTCCTATCACCAGTTTCAAGAATCACAATTTGATCCCTGAAAAACCCTCTTGGAGCGAATTCTACCCTAGAGATATGTAATTTGAATAGATTCCTTCAACATGATATTCCGTGTTCCGTACATGTTACATGCAATACGGATTCGACATACATGCATTCCTGAGTTGTGAGCATGTGGATTACTGATTTTTCATCCTCTATAAAAGGAATAATTTCATATAGACTCGTGTACACATTTTCACAAGCTTTCCCTAACACAAGTTTCGAATTCGTTCATTTTTCACAGAAGAATACTTCTGCAGTGTATTCAACCTAATAGATATATAATTTACATGAATTCCATCAACATGGCATTCCGGGTTCCGTACATGATACATGCATGACGGATTCGAGAAACATGCGTTTCTGAGTTGTGAGCATGTGGATTAGTGAACTTTCATCCACCAAAGAAGGCATATATTACACTTTGAAATATTTACTCTGACTTCATAAGTTTTTTGTATCACCAGGTTCTAAAATCGGACATTTGGCAGTAGAAAACACTCTTTGAGCGAATTCTCACCAATACACATGTAATTTACATTGTTTACATAACCATGGCATTCCGTATTCCAAACATGTTTCATGCATCACGGATTCCTCAAACATGCATTTCTGAGCTGTGAACATGCGCATGACAGATGTTTCAACCACCAAACAAGTTATTATGCACTTTGAAATAGTTCCTTGGACTTCGTTGCTTCTCCTATCACCAGTTTCAAGAATCACACTTTGATCCCAGAAAAACCCACTTGGAGCGAATTCTACCCTAGAGATATGTAATTTGAATAGATTCCTTCAACATGATATTCCGTGTTCCGTACATGTTACATGCATGACGGATTCGACATACATGCATTCCTGAGTTGTGACCATGTGGATTACTGATTTTTCATCCTCTATAAAAGGAATAATTTCATATAGACTCGTGTACACACTTTCACAAGCTTTCCCTAACACAAGTTTCGAATTCGTTCATTTTTCACAGAAGAATACTTCTGGAGTGTATTCAACCTAATAGATATATAATTTACATGAATTCCATCAACATGGCATTCCGGGTTCCGTACATGATACATGCATGACGGATTCGAGAAACATGCGTTTCTGAGTTGTGAGCATGTGGATTAGTGAACTTTCATCCACCAAAGAAGGCATATATTACACTTTGAAATATTTACTCTGACTTCATAAGTTTTTTGTATCACCAGGTTCTAAAATCGGACATTTGGCAGTGGAAAACACACTTTGAGCGAATTCTCATCAATACACATGTAATTTACATTGTTTACATAACCATGGCATTCCGTATTCCGAACATGTTTCATGCATCACGGATTCCTCAAACATGCATTTCTGAGCTGTGAACATGCGCATGACAGATGTTTCAACCACCAAACAAGTTACTTATGCACTTTGAAATAGTTCCTTGGACTTCATTGCTTCTCCTATCACCAGTTTCAAGAATCACACTTTGATCCCAGAAAAACCCTCTTGGAGCGAATTCTACCCTAGTGATATGTAATTTGAATAGATTCCTTCAACATGATATTCCGTGTTCCGTACATGTTACATGCATGACGGATTCGACATACATGCATTCCTGAGTTGTGACCATGTGGATTACTGATTTTTCATCCTCTATAAAAGGAATAATTTCATATAGACTCGTGTACACATTTTCACAAGCTTTCCCTAACACAAGTTTCGAATTCGTTCATTTTTCACAGAACAATACTTCTGGATTGTATTCAACCTAATAGATATATAATTTACATGAATTCCATCAACATGGCATTCCGGGTTCCGTACATGATACATGCATGACGGATTCGAGAAACATGCGTTTCTGAGTTGTGAGCATGTGGATTAGTGAACTTTCATCCACCAAAGAAGGCATATATTACACTTTGAAATATTTACTCTGACTTCATAAGTTTTTTGTATCACCAGGTTCTAAAATCGGACATTTGGCAGTAGAAAACACTCTTTGAGCGAATTCTCACCAATACACATGTAATTTACATTGTTTACATAACCATGGCATTCCGTATTCCAAACATGTTTCATGCATCACGGATTCCTCAAACATGCATTTCTGAGCTGTGAACATGCGCATGACAGATGTTTCAACCACCAAACAAGTTATTATGCACTTTGAAATAGTTCCTTGGACTTCGTTGCTTCTCCTATCACCAGTTTCAAGAATCACACTTTGATCCCAGAAAAACCCACTTGGAGCGAATTCTACCCTAGAGATATGTAATTTGAATAGATTCCTTCAACATGATATTCCGTGTTCCGTACATGTTACATGCATGACGGATTCGACATACATGCATTCCTGAGTTGTGACCATGTGGATTACTGATTTTTCATCCTCTATAAAAGGAATAATTTCATATAGACTCGTGTACACATTTTCACAAGCTTTCCCTAACACAAGTTTCGAATTCGTTCATTTTTCACAGAAGAATACTTCTGGAGTGTATACAACCTTATAGATATATAATTTACATGAATTCCATCAACATGGCATTCCGGGTTCCGTACATGATACATGCATGACGGATTCGAGAAACATGCGTTTCTGAGTTGTGAGCATGTGGATTAGTGAACTTTCATCCACCAAAGAAGGCATATATTACACTTTGAAATATTTACTCTGACTTCATAAGTTTTTTGTATCACCAGGTTCTAAAATCGGACATTTGGCAGTGGAAAACACTCTTTGAGCGAATTCTCACCAATACACATGTAATTTACATTGTTTACATAACCATGGCATTCCGTATTCCGAACATGTTTCATGCATCACGGATTCCTCAAACATGCATTTCTGAGCTGTGAACATGCGCATGACAGATGTTTCAACCACCAAACAAGTTATTATGCACTTTGAAATAGTTCCTTGGACTTCGTTGCTTCTCCTATCACCAGTTTCAAGAATCACACTTTGATCCCAGAAAAACCCTCTTGGAGCGAATTCTACCCTAGAGATATGTAATTTGAATAGATTCCTTCAACATGATATTCCGTGTTCCATACATGTTACATGCAATACGGATTCGACATACATGCATTCCTGAGTTGTGAGCATGTGGATTACTGATTTTTCATCCTCTATAAAAGGAATAATTTCATATAGACTCGTGTACACATTTTCACAAGCTTTCCCTAACACAAGTTTCGAATTCGTTCATTTTTCACAGAAGAATACTTCTGCAGTGTATTCAACCTAATAGATATATAATTTACATGAATTCCATCAACATGGCATTCCGGGTTCCGTACATGATACATGCATGACGGATTCGAGAAACATGCGTTTCTGAGTTGTGAGCATGTGGATTAGTGAACTTTCATCCACCAAAGAAGGCATATATTACACTTTGAAATATTTACTCTGACTTCATAAGTTTTTTGTATCACCAGGTTCTAAAATCGGACATTTGGCAGTAGAAAACACTCTTTGAGCGAATTCTCACCAATACACATGTAATTTACATTGTTTACATAACCATGGCATTCCGTATTCCAAACATGTTTCATGCATCACGGATTCCTCAAACATGCATTTCTGAGCTGTGAACATGCGCATGACAGATGTTTCAACCACCAAACAAGTTATTATGCACTTTGAAATAGTTCCTTGGACTTCGTTGCTTCTCCTATCACCAGTTTCAAGAATCACACTTTGATCCCAGAAAAACCCTCTTGGAGCGAATTCTACCCTAGAGATATGTAATTTGAATAGATTCCTTCAACATGATATTCCGTGTTCCGTACATGTTACATGCAATACGGATTCGACATACATGCATTCCTGAGTTGTGACCATGTGGATTACTGATTTTTCATCCTCTATAAAAGGAATAATTTCATATAGACTCGTGTACACATTTTCACAAGCTTTCCCTAACACAAGTTTCGAATTCGTTCATTTTTCACAGAAGAATACTTCTGCAGTGTATTCAACCTAATAGATATATAATTTACATGAATTCCATCAACATGGCATTCCGGGTTCCGTACATGATACATGCATGACGGATTCGAGAAACATGCGTTTCTGAGTTGTGAGCATGTGGATTAGTGAACTTTCATCCACCAAAGAAGGCATATATTACACTTTGAAATATTGACTCTGACTTCATAAGTTTTTTGTATCACCAGGTTCTAAAATCGGACATTTGGCAGTAGAAAACACTCTTTGAGCGAATTCTCACCAATACACATGTAATTTACATTGTTTACATAACCATGGCATTCCGTATTCCAAACATGTTTCATGCATCACGGATTCCTCAAACATGCATTTCTGAGCTGTGAACATGCGCATGACAGATGTTTCAACCACCAAACAAGTTATTATGCACTTTGAAATAGTTCCTTGGACTTCGTTGCTTCTCCTATCACCAGTTTCAAGAATCACACTTTGATCCCAGAAAAACCCTCTTGGAGCGAATTCTACCCTAGAGATATGTAATTTGAATAGATTCCTTCAACATGATATTCCGTGTTCCGTACATGTTACATGCAATACGGATTCGACATACATGCATTCCTGAGTTGTGACCATGTGGATTACTGATTTTTCATCCTCTATAAAAGGAATAATTTCATATAGACTCGTGTACACATTTTCACAAGCTTTCCCTAACACAAGTTTCGAATTCGTTCATTTTTCACAGAAGAATACTTCTGCAGTGTATTCAACCTAATAGATATATAATTTACATGAATTCCATCAACATGGCATTCCGGGTTCCGTACATGATACATGCATGACGGATTCGAGAAACATGCGTTTCTGAGTTGTGAGCATGTGGATTAGTGAACTTTCATCCACCAAAGAAGGCATATATTACACTTTGAAATATTTACTCTGACTTCATAAGTTTTTTGTATCACCAGGTTCTAAAATCGGACATTTGGCAGTCGAAAACACTCTTTGAGCGTATTCTCACCAATACACATGTAATTTGCATTGTTTACATAACCATGGCATTCCGTACTCCAAACATGTTTCATGCATCACGGATTCCTCAAACATGCATTTCTGAGCTGTGAACATGCGCATGACAGATGTTTCAACCACCAAACAAGTTACTTATGCACTTTGAAATAGTTCCTTGGACTTCGTTGCTTCTCCTATCACCAGTTTCAAGAATCACACTTTGATCCCAGAAAAACCCTCTTGGAGCGAATTCTACCCTAGAGATATGTAATTTGAATAGATTCCTTCAACATGATATTCCGTGTTCCGTACATGTTACATGCAATACGGATTCGACATACATGCATTCCTGAGTTGTGAGCATGTGGATTACTGATTTTTCATCCTCTATAAAAGGAATAATTTCATATAGACTCGTGTACACATTTTCACAAGCTTTCCCTAACACAAGTTTCGAATTCGTTCATTTTTCACAGAAGAATACTTCTGCAGTGTATTCAACCTAATAGATATATAATTTACATGAATTCCATCAACATGGCATTCCGGGTTCCGTACATGATACATGCATGACGGATTCGAGAAACATGCGTTTCTGAGTTGTGAGCATGTGGATTAGTGAACTTTCATCCACCAAAGAAGGCATATATTACACTTTGAAATATTTACTCTGACTTCATAAGTTTTTTGTATCACCAGGTTCTAAAATCGGACATTTGGCAGTAGAAAACACTCTTTGAACGAATTCTCACCAATACACATGTAATTTACATTGTTTACATAACCATGGCATTCCGTATTCCAAACATGTTTCATGCATCACGGATTCCTCAAACATGCATTTCTGAGCTGTGAACATGCGCATGACAGATGTTTCAACCACCAAACAAGTTATTATGCACTTTGAAATAGTTCCTTGGACTTCGTTGCTTCTCCTATCACCAGTTTCAAGAATCACACTTTGATCCCAGAAAAACCCACTTGGAGCGAATTCTACCCTAGAGATATGTAATTTGAATAGATTCCTTCAACATGATATTCCGTGTTCCGTACATGTTACATGCATGACGGATTCGACATACATGCATTCCTGAGTTGTGACCATGTGGATTACTGATTTTTCATCCTCTATAAAAGGAATAATTTCATATAGACTCGTGTACACATTTTCACAAGCTTTCCCTAACACAAGTTTCGAATTCGTTCATTTTTCACAGAAGAATACTTCTGGAGTGAATTCAAACTAATAGATATATAATTTACATGAATTCCATCAACATGGCATTCCGGGTTCCATACATGATACATGCATGACGGATTCGAGAAACATGCGTTTCTGAGTTGTGAGCATGTGGATTAGTGAACTTTCATCCACCAAAGAAGGCATATATTACACTTTGAAATATTTACTCTGACTTCATAAGTTTTTTGTATCACCAGGTTCTAAAATCGGACATTTGTCAGTGGAAAACACTCTTTGAGCGAATTCTCACCAATACACATGTAATTTACATTGTTTACATAACCATGGCATTCCGTATTCCGAACATCTTTCATGCATCACGGATTCCTCAAACATGCATTTCTGAGCTGTGAACATGCGCATGACAGATGTTTCAACCACCAAACAAGTTACTTATGCACTTTGAAATAGTTCCTTGGACTTCGTTGCTTCTCCTATCACCAGTTTCAAGAATCACACTTTGATCCCAGAAAAACCCTCTTGGAGCGAATTCTACCCTAGAGATATGTAATTTGAATAGATTCCTTCAACATGATATTCCGTGTTCCGTACATGTTACATGCATGACGGATTCGACATACATGCATTCCTGAGTTGTGAGCATGTGGATTACTGATTTTTCATCCTCTATAAAAGGAATAATTTCATATAGACTCGTGTACACATTTTCACAAGCTTTCCCTAACACAAGTTTCGAATTCGTTCATTTTTCACAGAACAATACTTCTGGATTGTATTCAACCTAATAGATATATAATTTACATGAATTCCATCAACATGGCATTCCGGGTTCCGTACATGATACATGCATGACGGATTCGAGAAACATGCGTTTCTGAGTTGTGAGCATGTGGATTAGTGAACTTTCATCCACCAAAGAAGGCATATATTACACTTTGAAATATTTACTCTGACTTCATAAGGTTTTTGTATCACCAGGTTCTAAAATCGGACATTTGGCAGTGGAAAACACTCTTTGAGCGAATTCTCACCAATACACATGTAATTTACATTGTTTACATAACCATGGCATTCCGTATTCCAAACATGTTTCATGCATCACGGATTCCTCAAACATGCATTTCTGAGCTGTGAACATGCGCATGACAGATGTTTCTACCACCAAACAAGTTATTATGCACTTTGAAATAGTTCCTTGGACTTCGTTGCTTCTCCTATCACCAGTTTCAAGAATCACACTTTGATCCCAGAAAAACCCTCTTGGAGCGAATTCTACCCTAGAGATATGTAATTTGAATAGATTCCTTCAACATGATATTCCGTGTTCCGTACATGTTACATGCATGACGGATTCGACATACATGCATTCCTGAGTTGTGACCATGTGGATTACTGATTTTTCATCCTCTATAAAAGGAATAATTTCAGATAGACTCGTGTACACCTTTTCACAAGCTTTCCCTAACACAAGTTTCGAATTCGTTCATTTTTCACAGAAGAATACTTCTGGAGTGTATTCAACCTAATAGATATATAATTTACATGAATTCCATCAACATGGCATTCCAGGTTCCGTACATGATACATGCATGACGGATTCGAGAAACATGCGTTTCTGAGTTGTGAGCATGTGGATTAGTGAACTTTCATCCACCAAAGAAGGCATATATTACACTTTGAAATATTTACTCTGACTTCATAAGTTTTTTGTATCACCAGGTTCTAAAATCGGACATTTGGCAGTGGAAAACACTCTTTGAGCGAATTCTCACCAATACACATGTAATTTACATTGTTTACATAACCATGGCATTCCGTATTCCGAACATGTTTCATGCATCACGGATTCCTCAAACATGCATTTCTGAGCTGTGAACATGCGCGTGACAGATGTTTCAACCACCAAACAAGTTACTTATGCACTTTGAAATAGTTCCTTGGACTTCGTTGCTTCTCCTATCACCAGTTTCAAGAATCACACTTTGATCCCAGAAAAACCCTCTTGGAGCGAATTCTACCCTAGAGATATGTAATTTGAATAGATTCCTTCAACATGATATTCCGTGTTCCGTACATGTTACATGCATGACGGATTCGACATACATGCATTCCTGAGTTGTGACCATGTGGATTACTGATTTTTCATCCTCTATAAAAGGAATAATTTCATATAGACTCGTGTACACATTTTCACAAGCTTTCCCTAACACAAGTTTCGAATTCGTTCATTTTTCACAGAACAATAGTTCTGGATTGTATTCAACGTAATAGATATATAATTTACATGAATTCCATCAACATGGCATTCCGGGTTCCGTACATGATACATGCATGACGGATTCGAGAAACATGCGTTTCTGAGTTGTGAGCATGTGGATTAGTGAACTTTCATCCACCAAAGAAGGCATATATTACACTTTGAAATATTTACTCTTACTTCATAAGTTTTTTGTATCACCAGGTTCTAAAATCGGACATTTGGCAGTGGAAAACACTCTTTGAGCGAATTCTCACCAATACACATGTAATTTACATTGTTTACATAACCATGGCATTCCGTATTCCGAACATGTTTCATGCATCACGGATTCCTCAAACATGCATTTCTGAGCTGTGAACATGCGCATGACAGATGTTTCAACCACCAAACAAGTTATTATGCACTTTGAAATAGTTCCTTGGACTTCGTTGCTTCTCCTATCACCAGTTTCAAGAATCACACTTTGATCCCAGAAAAACCCTCTTGGAGCGAATTCTACCCTAGAGATATGTAATTTGAATAGATTCCTTCAACATGATATTCCGTGTTCCGTACATGTTACATGCATGACGGATTCGACATACATGCATTCCTGAGTTGTGAGCATGTGGATTACTGATTTTTCATCCTCTATAAAAGGAATAATTTCATATAGACTCGTGTACACATTTTCACAAGCTTTCCCTAACACAAGTTTCGAATTCGTTCATTTTTCACAGAACAATAGTTCTGGATTGTATTCAACGTAATAGATATATAATTTACATGAATTCCATCAACATGGCATTCCGGGTTTCGTACATGATACATGCATGACGGATTCGAGAAACATGCGTTTCTGAGTTGTGAGCATGTGGATTAGTGAACTTTCATCCACCAAAGGAGGCATATATTACACTTTGAAATATTTACTCTGACTTCATAAGTTTTTTGTATCACCAGGTTCTAAAATCGGACATTTGGCAGTGGAAAACACTCTTTGAGCGAATTCTCACCAATACACATGTAATTTACATTGTTTACATAACCATGGCATTCCGTATTCCGAACATGTTTCATGCATCACGGATTCCTCAAACATGCATTTCTGAGCTGTGAACATGCGCATGACAGATGTTTCAACCACCAAACAAGTTATTATGCACTTTGAAATAGTTCCTTGGACTTCGTTGCTTCTCCTATCACCAGTTTCAAGAATCACACTTTGATCCCAGAAAAACCCTCTTGGAGCGAATTCTACCCTAGAGATATGTAATTTGAATAGATTCCTTCAACATGATATTCCGTGTTCCGTACATGTTACATGCATGACGGATTCGACATACATGCATTCCTGAGTTGTGAGCATGTGGATTACTGATTTTTCATCCTCTATAAAAGGAATAATTTCATATAGACTCGTGTACACATTTTCACAAGCTTTCCCTAACACAAGTTTCGAATTCGTTCATTATTCACAGAAGAATACTTCTGGAGTGTATTCAAACTAATAGATATATAATTTACATGAATTCCATCAACATGGCATTCCGGGTTCCGTACATGATACATGCATGACGGATTCGAGAAACATGCGTTTCTGAGTTGTGAGCATGTTGATTAGTGAACTTTCATCCACCAAACAAGGCATATATTACACTTTGAAATATTTACTCTGACTTCATAAGTTTTTTGTATCACCAGGTTCTAAAATCGGACATTTGGCAGTGGAAAACACTCTTTGAGCGAATTCTCACCAATACACATGTAATTTACATTGTTTACATAACCATGGCATTCCGTATTCCAAACATGTTTCATGCATCACGGATTCCTCAAACATGCATTTCTGAGCTGTGAACATGCGCATGACAGATGTTTCAACCACCAAACAAGTTACTTATGCACTTTGAAATAGTTCCTTGGACTTCGTTGCTTCTCCTATCACCAGTTTCAAGAATCACACTTTGATCCCAGAAAAACCCTCTTGGAGCGAATTCTACCCTAGAGATATGTAATTTGAATAGATTCCTTCAACATGATATTCCGTGTTCCGTACATGTTACATGCATGACGGATTCGACATACATGCATTCCTGAGTTGTGAGCATGTGGATTACTGATTTTTCATCCTCTATAAAAGGAATAATTTCATATAGACTCGTGTACACATTTTCACAAGCTTTCCCTAACACAAGTTTCGAATTCGTTCATTTTTCACAGAAGAATAATTCTGGAGTGTATTCAACCTAATAGATATATAATTTACATGAATTCCATCAACATGGCATTCCGGGTTCCGTACATGATACATGCATGACGGATTCGAGAAACATGCGTTTCTGAGTTGTGAGCATGTGGATTAGTGAACTTTCATCCACCAAAGAAGGCATATATTACACTTTGAAATATTTACTCTGACTTCATAAGTTTTTTGTATCACCAGGTTCTAAAATCGGACATTTGGCAGTGGAAAACACTCTTTGAGCGAATTCTCACCAATACACATGTAATTTACATTGTTTACATAACCATGGCATTCCGTATTCCGAACATGTTTCATGCATCACGGATTCCTCAAACATGCATTTCTGAGCTGTGAACATGCGCGTGACAGATGTTTCAACCACCAAACAAGTTACTTATGCACTTTGAAATAGTTCCTTGGACTTCGTTGCTTCTCCTATCACCAGTTTCAAGAATCACACTTTGATCCCAGAAAAACCCTCTTGGAGCGAATTCTACCCTAGAGATATGTAATTTGAATAGATTCCTTCAACATGATATTCCGTGTTCCGTACATGTTACATGCATGACGGATTCGACATACATGCATTCCTGAGTTGTGACCATGTGGATTACTGATTTTTCATCCTCTATAAAAGGAATAATTTCATATAGACTCGTGTACACATTTTCACAAGCTTTCCCTAACACAAGTTTCGAATTCGTTCATTTTTCACAGAACAATAGTTCTGGATTGTATTCAACGTAATAGATATATAATTTACATGAATTCCATCAACATGGCATTCCGGGTTCCGTACATGATACATGCATGACGGATTCGAGAAACATGCGTTTCTGAGTTGTGAGCATGTGGATTAGTGAACTTTCATCCACCAAAGAAGGCATATATTACACTTTGAAATATTTACTCTTACTTCATAAGTTTTTTGTATCACCAGGTTCTAAAATCGGACATTTGGCAGTGGAAAACACTCTTTGAGCGAATTCTCACCAATACACATGTAATTTACATTGTTTACATAACCATGGCATTCCGTATTCCGAACATGTTTCATGCATCACGGATTCCTCAAACATGCATTTCTGAGCTGTGAACATGCGCATGACAGATGTTTCAACCACCAAACAAGTTATTATGCACTTTGAAATAGTTCCTTGGACTTCGTTGCTTCTCCTATCACCAGTTTCAAGAATCACACTTTGATCCCAGAAAAACCCTCTTGGAGCGAATTCTACCCTAGAGATATGTAATTTGAATAGATTCCTTCAAAATGATATTCCGTGTTCCGTACATGTTACATGCATGACGGATTCGACATACATGCATTCCTGAGTTGTGAGCATGTGGATTACTGATTTTTCATCCTCTATAAAAGGAATAATTTCATATAGACTCGTGTACACATTTTCACAAGCTTTCCCTAACACAAGTTTCGAATTCGTTCATTTTTCACAGAACAATAGTTCTGGATTGTATTCAACGTAATAGATATATAATTTACATGAATTCCATCAACATGGCATTCCGGGTTCCGTACATGATACATGCATGACGGATTCGAGAAACATGCGTTTCTGAGTTGTGAGCATGTGGATTAGTGAACTTTCATCCACCAAAGGAGGCATATATTACACTTTGAAATATTTACTCTGACTTCATAAGTTTTTTGTATCACCAGGTTCTAAAATCGGACATTTGGCAGTGGAAAACACTCTTTGAGCGAATTCTCACCAATACACATGTAATTTACATTGTTTACATAACCATGGCATTCCGTATTCCGAACATGTTTCATGCATCACGGATTCCTCAAACATGCATTTCTGAGCTGTGAACATGCGCATGACAGATGTTTCAACCACCAAACAAGTTATTATGCACTTTGAAATAGTTCCTTGGACTTCGTTGCTTCTCCTATCACCAGTTTCAAGAATCACACTTTGATCCCAGAAAAACCCTCTTGGAGCGAATTCTACCCTAGAGATATGTAATTTGAATAGATTCCTTCAACATGATATTCCGTGTTCCGTACATGTTACATGCATGACGGATTCGACATACATGCATTCCTGAGTTGTGACCATGTGGATTACTGATTTTTCATCCTCTATAAAAGGAATAATTTCATATAGACTCGTGTACACATTTTCACAAGCTTTCCCTAACACAAGTTTCGAATTCGTTCATTATTCACAGAAGAATACTTCTGGAGTGTATTCAAACTAATAGATATATAATTTACATGAATTCCATCAACATGGCATTCCGGGTTCCGTACATGATACATGCATGACGGATTCGAGAAACATGCGTTTCTGAGTTGTGAGCATGTTGATTAGTGAACTTTCATCCACCAAACAAGGCATATATTACACTTTGAAATATTTACTCTGACTTCATAAGTTTTTTGTATCACCAGGTTCTAAAATCGGACATTTGGCAGTGGAAAACACTCTTTGAGCGAATTCTCACCAATACACATGTAATTTACATTGTTTACATAACCATGGCATTCCGTATTCCGAACATGTTTCATGCATCACGGATTCCTCAAACATGCATTTCTGAGCTGTGAACATGCGCATGACAGATGTTTCAACCACCAAACAAGTTACTTATGCACTTTGAAATAGTTCCTTGGACTTCGTTGCTTCTCCTATCACCAGTTTCAAGAATCACACTTTGATCCCAGAAAAACCCTCTTGGAGCGAATTCTACCCTAGAGATATGTAATTTGAATAGATTCCTTCAACATGATATTCCGTGTTCCGTACATGTTACATGCATGACGGATTCGACATACATGCATTCCTGAGTTGTGAGCATGTGGATTACTGATTTTTCATCCTGTATAAAAGGAATAATTTCATATAGACTCGTGTACACATTTTCACAAGCTTTCCCTAACACAAGTTTCGAATTCGTTCATTTTTCACAGAAGAATAATTCTGGAGTGTATTCAACCTAATAGATATATAATTTACATGAATTCCATCAACATGGCATTCCGGGTTCCGTACATGATACATGCATGACGGATTCGAGAAACATGCGTTTCTGAGTTGTGAGCATGTGGATTAGTGAACTTTCATCCACCAAAGAAGGCATATATTACACTTTGAAATATTGACTCTGACTTCATAAGTTTTTTGTATCACCAGGTTCTATAATCTGACATTTGGCAGTGGAAAACACTCTTTGAGCGAATTCTCACCAATACACATGTAATTTACATTGTTTACATAACCATGGCATTCCGTATTCCGAACATGTTTCATGCATCACGGATTCCTCAAACATGCATTTCTGAGCTGTGAACATGCGCATGACAGATGTTTCAACCACCAAACAAGTTATTATGCACTTTGAAATAGTTCCTTGGACTTCGTTGCTTCTCCTATCACCAGTTTCAAGAATCACAATTTGATCCCTGAAAAACCCTCTTGGAGCGAATTCTACCCTAGAGATATGTAATTTGAATAGATTCCTTCAACATGATATTCCGTGTTCCGTACATGTTACATGCATGACGGATTCGACATACATGCATTCCTGAGTTGTGAGCATGTGGATTACTGATTTTTCATCCTCTATAAAAGGAATAATTTCATATAGACTCGTGTACACATTTTCACAAGCTTTCCCTAACACAAGTTTCGAATTCGTTCATTTTTCACAGAAGAATACTTCTGCAGTGTATTCAACCTAATAGATATATAATTTACATGAATTCCATCAACATGGCATTCCGGGTTCCGTACATGATACATGCATGACGGATTCGAGAAACATGCGTTTCTGAGTTGTGAGCATGTGGATTAGTGAACTTTCATCCACCAAAGAAGGCATATATTACACTTTGAAATATTTACTCTGACTTCATAAGTTTTTTGTATCACCAGGTTCTAAAATCGGACATTTGGCAGTAGAAAACACTCTTTGAGCGAATTCTCACCAATACACATGTAATTTACATTGTTTACATAACCATGGCATTCCGTATTCCAAACATGTTTCATGCATCACGGATTCCTCAAACATGCATTTCTGAGCTGTGAACATGCGCATGACAGATGTTTCAACCACCAAACAAGTTATTATGCACTTTGAAATAGTTCCTTGGACTTCGTTGCTTCTCCTATCACCAGTTTCAAGAATCACACTTTGATCCCAGAAAAACCCACTTGGAGCGAATTCTACCCTAGAGATATGTAATTTGAATAGATTCCTTCAACATGATATTCCGTGTTCCGTACATGTTACATGCATGACGGATTCGACATACATGCATTCCTGAGTTGTGACCATGTGGATTACTGATTTTTCATCCTCTATAAAAGGAATAATTTCATATAGACTCGTGTACACACTTTCACAAGCTTTCCCTAACACAAGTTTCGAATTCGTTCATTTTTCACAGAAGAATACTTCTGGAGTGTATTCAACCTAATAGATATATAATTTACATGAATTCCATCAACATGGCATTCCGGGTTCCGTACATGATACATGCATGACGGATTCGAGAAACATGCGTTTCTGAGTTGTGAGCATGTGGATTAGTGAACTTTCATCCACCAAAGAAGGCATATATTACACTTTGAAATATTTACTCTGACTTCATAAGTTTTTTGTATCACCAGGTTCTAAAATCGGACATTTGGCAGTGGAAAACACACTTTGAGCGAATTCTCACCAATACACATGTAATTTACATTGTTTACATAACCATGGCATTCCGTATTCCGAACATGTTTCATGCATCACGGATTCCTCAAACATGCATTTCTGAGCTGTGAACATGCGCATGACAGATGTTTCAACCACCAAACAAGTTACTTATGCACTTTGAAATAGTTCCTTGGACTTCATTGCTTCTCCTATCACCAGTTTCAAGAATCACACTTTGATCCCAGAAAAACCCTCTTGGAGCGAATTCTACCCTAGTGATATGTAATTTGAATAGATTCCTTCAACATGATATTCCGTGTTCCGTACATGTTACATGCATGACGGATTCGACATACATGCATTCCTGAGTTGTGACCATGTGGATTACTGATTTTTCATCCTCTATAAAAGGAATAATTTCATATAGACTCGTGTACACATTTTCACAAGCTTTCCCTAACACAAGTTTCGAATTCGTTCATTTTTCACAGAACAATACTTCTGGATTGTATTCAACCTAATAGATATATAATTTACATGAATTCCATCAACATGGCATTCCGGGTTCCGTACATGATACATGCATGACGGATTCGAGAAACATGCGTTTCTGAGTTGTGAGCATGTGGATTAGTGAACTTTCATCCACCAAAGAAGGCATATATTACACTTTGAAATATTTACTCTGACTTCATAAGTTTTTTGTATCACCAGGTTCTAAAATCGGACATTTGGCAGTAGAAAACACTCTTTGAGCGAATTCTCACCAATACACATGTAATTTACATTGTTTACATAACCATGGCATTCCGTATTCCAAACATGTTTCATGCATCACGGATTCCTCAAACATGCATTTCTGAGCTGTGAACATGCGCATGACAGATGTTTCTACCACCAAACAAGTTACTTATGCACTTTGAAATAGTTCCTTGGACTTCGTTGCTTCTCCTATCACCAGTTTCAAGAATCACACTTTGATCCCAGAAAAACCCTCTTGGAGCGAATTCTACCCTAGAGATATGTAATTTGAATAGATTCCTTCAACATGATATTCCGTGTTCCGTACATGTTACATGCATGACGGATTCGACATACATGCATTCCTGAGTTGTGACCATGTGGATTACTGATTTTTCATCCTCTATAAAAGGAATAATTTCATATAGACTCGTGTACACATTTTCACAAGCTTTCCCTAACACAAGTTTCGAATTCGTTCATTTTTCACAGAAGACTACTTCTGGAGTGTATTCAACCTAATAGATATATAATTTACATGAATTCCATCAACATGGCATTCCGGGTTCCGTACATGATACATGCATGACGGATTCGAGAAACATGCGTTTCTGAGTTGTGAGCATGTGGATTAGTGAACTTTCATCCACCAAAGAAGGCATATATTACACTTTGAAATACTTACTCTGACTTCATAAGTTTTTTGTATCACCAGGTTCTAAAATCGGACATTTGGCAGTGGAAAACACTCTTTGAGCGAATTCTCACCAATACACATGTAATTTACATTGTTTACATAACCATGGCATTCCGTATTCCGAACATGTTTCATGCATCACGGATTCCTCAAACATGCATTTCTGAGCTGTGAACATGCGCGTGACAGATGTTTCAACCACCAAACAAGTTACTTATGCACTTTGAAATAGTTCCTTGGACTTCGTTGCTTCTCCTATCACCAGTTTCAAGAATCACACTTTGATCCCAGAAAAACCCTCTTGGAGCGAATTCTACCCTAGAGATATGTAATTTGAATAGATTCCTTCAACATGATATTCCGTGTTCCGTACATGTTACATGCATGACGGATTCGACATACATGCATTCCTGAGTTGTGACCATGTGGATTACTGATTTTTCATCCTCTATAAAAGGAATAATTTCATATAGACTCGTGTACACATTTTCACAAGCTTTCCCTAACACAAGTTTCGAATTCGTTCATTTTTCACAGAACAATAGTTCTGGATTGTATTCAACCTAATAGATATATAATTTACATGAATTCCATCAACATGGCATTCCGGGTTCCGTACATGATACATGCATGACGGATTCGAGAAACATGCGTTTCTGAGTTGTGAGCATGTGGATTAGTGAACTTTCATCCACCAAAGAAGGCATATATTACACTTTGAAATATTTACTCTGACTTCATAAGTTTTTTGTATCACCAGGTTCTAAAATCGGACATTTG
Source organism: Vicugna pacos (assembly GCF_048564905.1). NCBI lineage: Eukaryota > Metazoa > Chordata > Mammalia > Artiodactyla > Camelidae > Vicugna > Vicugna pacos. Next base: position 54,777,942 of record NW_027328741.1, read on the forward strand.
GCAGTGGAAAACACACTTTGAGCGAATTCTCACCAATACACATGTAATTTACATTGTTTACATAACCATGGCATTCCGTATTCCGAACATGTTTCATGCATCACGGATTCCTCAAACATGCATTTCTGAGCTGTGAACATGCGCATGACAGATGTTTCAACCACCAAACAAGTTATTATGCACTTTGAAATAGTTCCTTGGACTTCGTTGCTTCTCCTATCACCAGTTTCAAGAATCACACTTTGATCCCTGAAAAACCCACTTGGAGCGAATTCTACCCTAGAGATATGTAATTTGAATAGATTCCTTCAACATGATATTCCGTGTTCCGTACATGTTACATGCATGACGGATTCGACATACATGCATTCCTGAGTTGTGACCATGTGGATTACTGATTTTTCATCCTCTATAAAAGGAATAATTTCATATAGACTCGTGTACACACTTTCACAAGCTTTCCCTAACACAAGTTTCGAATTCGTTCATTTTTCACAGAAGAATACTTCTGGAGTGTATTCAACCTTATAGATATATAATTTACATGAATTCCATCAACATGGCATTCCGGGTTCCGTACATGATACATGCATGACGGATTCGAGAAACATGCGTTTCTGAGTTGTGAGCATGTGGATTAGTGAACTTTCATCCACCAAAGAAGGCATATATTACACTTTGAAATATTTACTCTGACTTCATAAGTTTTTTGTATCACCAGGTTCTAAAATCGGACATTTGGCAGTGGAAAACACACTTTGAGCGAATTCTCACCAATACACATGTAATTTACATTGTTTACATAACCATGGCATTCCGTATTCCGAACATGTTTCATGCATCACGGATTCCTCAAACATGCATTTCTGAGCTGTGAACATGCGCATGACAGATGTTTCAACCACCAAACAAGTTACTTATGCACTTTGAAATAGTTCCTTGGACTTCATTGCTTCTCCTATCACCAGTTTCAAGAATCACACTTTGATCCCAGAAAAACCCTCTTGGAGCGAATTCTACCCTAGAGATATGTAATTTGAATAGATTCCTTCAACATGATATTCCGTGTTCCGTACATGTTACATGCATGACGGATTCGACATACATGCATTCCTGAGTTGTGACCATGTGGATTACTGATTTTTCATCCTCTATAAAAGGAATAATTTCATATAGACTCGTGTACACATTTTCACAAGCTTTCCCTAACACAAGTTTCGAATTCGTTCATTTTTCACAGAACAATACTTCTGGATTGTATTCAACCTAATAGATATATAATTTACATGAATTCCATCAACATGGCATTCCGGGTTCCGTACATGATACATGCATGACGGATTCGAGAAACATGCGTTTCTGAGTTGTGAGCATGTGGATTAGTGAACTTTCATCCACCAAAGAAGGCATATATTACACTTTGAAATATTTACTCTGACTTCATAAGTTTTTTGTATCACCAGGTTCTAAAATCGGACATTTGGCAGTAGAAAACACTCTTTGAGCGAATTCTCACCAATACACATGTAATTTACATTGTTTACATAACCATGGCATTCCGTATTCCAAACATGTTTCATGCATCACGGATTCCTCAAACATGCATTTCTGAGCTGTGAACATGCGCATGACAGATGTTTCTACCACCAAACAAGTTACTTATGCACTTTGAAATAGTTCCTTGGACTTCGTTGCTTCTCCTATCACCAGTTTCAAGAATCACACTTTGATCCCAGAAAAACCCTCTTGGAGCGAATTCTACCCTAGAGATATGTAATTTGAATAGATTCCTTCAACATGATATTCCGTGTTCCGTACATGTTACATGCATGACGGATTCGACATACATGCATTCCTGAGTTGTGACCATGTGGATTACTGATTTTTCATCCCCTATAAAAGGAATAATTTCATATAGACTCGTGTACACATTTTCACAAGCTTTCCCTAACACAAGTTTCGAATTCGTTCATTTTTCACAGAACAATACTTCTGGATTGTATTCAACCTAATAGATATATAATTTACATGAATTCCATCAACATGGCATTCCGGGTTCCGTACATGATACATGCATGACGGATTCGAGAAACATGCGTTTCTGAGTTGTGAGCATGTGGATTAGTGAACTTTCATCCACCAAAGAAGGCATATATTACACTTTGAAATATTTACTCTGACTTCATAAGTTTTTTGTATCACCAGGTTCTAAAATCGGACATTTGGCAGTGGAAAACACTCTTTGAGCGAATTCTCACCAATACACATGTAATTTACATTGTTTACATAACCATGGCATTCCGTATTCCGAACATGTTTCATGCATCACGGATTCCTCAAACATGCATTTCTGAGCTGTGAACATGCGCGTGACAGATGTTTCAACCACCAAACAAGTTACTTATGCACTTTGAAATAGTTCCTTGGACTTCGTTGCTTCTCCTATCACCAGTTTCAAGAATCACACTTTGATCCCAGAAAAACCCTCTTGGAGCGAATTCTACCCTAGAGATATGTAATTTGAATAGATTCCTTCAACATGATATTCCGTGTTCCGTACATGTTACATGCATGACGGATTCGACATACATGCATTCCTGAGTTGTGACCATGTGGATTACTGATTTTTCATCCTCTATAAAAGGAATAATTTCATATAGACTCGTGTACACATTTTCACAAGCTTTCCCTAACACAAGTTTCGAATTCGTTCATTTTTCACAGAACAATAGTTCTGGATTGTATACAACCTAATAGATATATAATTTACATGAATTCCATCAACATGGCATTCCGGGTTCCGTACATGATACATGCATGACGGATTCGAGAAACATGCGTTTCTGAGTTGTGAGCATGTGGATTAGTGAACTTTCATCCACCAAAGAAGGCATATATTACACTTTGAAATATTTACTCTGACTTCATAAGTTTTTTGTATCACCAGGTTCTAAAATCGGACATTTGGCAGTGGAAAACACACTTTGAGCGAATTCTCACCAATACACATGTAATTTACATTGTTTACATAACCATGGCATTCCGTATTCCGAACATGTTTCATGCATCACGGATTCCTCAAACATGCATTTCTGAGCTGTGAACATGCGCGTGACAGATGTTTCAACCACCAAACAAGTTACTTATGCACTTTGAAATAGTTCCTTGGACTTCGTTGCTTCTCCTATCACCAGTTTCAAGAATCACACTTTGATCCCAGAAAAACCCTCTTGGAGCGAATTCTACCCTAGAGATATGTAATTTGAATAGATTCCTTCAACATGATATTCCGTGTTCCGTACATGTTACATGCATGACGGATTCGACATACATGCATTCCTGAGTTGTGACCATGTGGATTACTGATTTTTCATCCTCTATAAAAGGAATAATTTCATATAGACTCGTGTACACATTTTCACAAGCTTTCCCTAACACAAGTTTCGAATTCGTTCATTTTTCACAGAACAATACTTCTGGATTGTATTCAACCTAATAGATATATAATTTACATGAATTCCATCAACATGGCATTCCGGGTTCCGTACATGATACATGCATGACGGATTCGAGAAACATGCGTTTCTGAGTTGTGAGCATGTGGATTAGTGAACTTTCATCCACCAAAGAAGGCATATATTACACTTTGAAATATTTACTCTGACTTCATAAGTTTTTTGTATCACCAGGTTCTAAAATCGGACATTTGGCAGTGGAAAACACTCTTTGAGCGAATTCTACCAATACACATGTAATTTACATTGTTTACATAACCATGGCATTCCGTATTCCGAACATGTTTCATGCATCACGGATTCCTCAAACATGCATTTCTGAGCTGTGAACATGCGCATGACAGATGTTTCAACCACCAAACAAGTTACTTATGCACTTTGAAATAGTTCCTTTGACTTCATTGCTTCTCCTATCACCAGTTTCAAGAATCACACTTTGATCCCAGAAAAACCCTCTTGGAGCGAATTCTACCCTAGAGATATGTAATTTGAATAGATTCCTTCAACATGATATTCCGTGTTCCGTACATGTTACATGCATGACGGATTCGACATACATGCATTCCTGAGTTGTGAGCATGTGGATTACTGATTTTTCATCCTCTATAAAAGGAATAATTTCATATAGACTCGTGTACACATTTTCACAAGCTTTCCCTAACACAAGTTTCGAATTCGTTCATTTTTCACAGAACAATACTTCTGGATTGTATTCAACCTAATAGATATATAATTTACATGAATTCCATCAACATGGCATTCCGGGTTCCGTACATGATACATGCATGACGGATTCGAGAAACATGCGTTTCTGAGTTGTGAGCATGTGGATTAGTGAACTTTCATCCACCAAAGAAGGCATATATTACACTTTGAAATATTTACTCTGACTTCATAAGTTTTTTGTATCACCAGGTTCTAAAATCGGACATTTGGCAGTGGAAAACACACTTTGAGCGAATTCTCACCAATACACATGTAATTTACATTGTTTACATAACCATGGCATTCCATATTCCGAACATGTTTCATGCATCACGGATTCCTCAAACATGCATTTCTGAGCTGTGAACATGCGCATGACAGATGTTTCAACCACCAAACAAGTTACTTATGCACTTTGAAATAGTTCCTTGGACTTCATTGCTTCTCCTATCACCAGTTTCAAGAATCACACTTTGATCCCAGAAAAACCCTCTTGGAGCGAATTCTACCCTAGAGATATGTAATTTGAATAGATTCCTTCAACATGATATTCCGTGTTCCGTACAAGTTACATGCATGACGGATTCGACATACATGCATTCCTGAGTTGTGACCATGTGGATTACTGATTTTTCATCCTCTATAAAAGGAATAATTTCATATAGACTCGTGTACACATTTTCACATGCTTTCCCTAACACAAGTTTCGAATTCGTTCATTTTTCACAGAACAATACTTCTGGATTGTATTCAACCTAATAGATATATAATTTACATGAATTCCATCAACATGGCATTCCGGGTTCCGTACATGATACATGCATGACGGATTCGAGAAACATGCGTTTCTGAGTTGTGAGCATGTGGATTAGTGAACTTTCATCCACCAAAGAAGGCATATATTACACTTTGAAATATTTACTCTGACTTCATAAGTTTTTTGTATCACCAGGTTCTAAAATCGGACATTTGGCAGTAGAAAACACTCTTTGAGCGAATTCTCACCAATACACATGTAATTTACATTGTTTACATAACCATGGCATTCCGTATTCCAAACATGTTTCATGCATCACGGATTCCTCAAACATGCATTTCTGAGCTGTGAACATGCGCATGACAGATGTTTCTACCACCAAACAAGTTATTATGCACTTTGAAATAGTTCCTTGGACTTCGTTGCTTCTCCTATCACCAGTTTCAAGAATCACACTTTGATCCCAGAAAAACCCTCTTGGAGCGAATTCTACCCTAGAGATATGTAATTTGAATAGATTCCTTCAACATGATATTCCGTGTTCCGTACATGTTACATGCATGACGGATTCGACATACATGCATTCCTGAGTTGTGAGCATGTGGATTACTGATTTTTCATCCTCTATAAAAGGAATAATTTCATATAGACTCGTGTACACATTTTCACAAGCTTTCCCTAACACAAGTTTCGAATTCGTTCATTTTTCACAGAAGAATACTTCTGGAGTGTATTCAACCTAATAGATATATAATTTACATGAATTCCATCAACATGGCATTCCGGGTTCCGTACATGATACATGCATGACGGATTCGAGAAACATGCGTTTCTGAGTTGTGAGCATGTGGATTAGTGAACTTTCATCCACCAAAGAAGGCATATATTACACTTTGAAATATTTACTCTGACTTCATAAGTTTTTTGTATCACCAGGTTCTAAAATCGGACATTTGGCAGTGGAAAACACTCTTTGAGCGAATTCTCACCAATACACATGTAATTTACATTGTTTACATAACCATGGCATTCCGTATTCCGAACATGTTTCATGCATCACGGATTCCTCAAACATGCATTTCTGAGCTGTGAACATGCGTGTGACAGATATTTCAACCACCAAACAAGTTACTTATGCACTTTGAAATAGTTCCTTGGACTTCGTTGCTTCTCCTATCACCAGTTTCAAGAATCACACTTTGATCCCAGAAAAACCCTCTTGGAGCGAATTCTACCCTAGAGATATGTAATTTGAATAGATTCCTTCAACATGATATTCCGTGTTCCGTACATGTTACATGCATGACGGATTCGACATACATGCATTCCTGAGTTGTGAGCATGTGGATTACTGATTTTTCATCCTCTATAAAAGGAATAATTTCATATAGACTCGTGTACACATTTTCACAAGCTTTCCCTAACACAAGTTTCGAATTCGTTCATTTTTCACAGAAGAATACTTCTGGAGTGTATTCAACCTAATAGATATATAATTTACATGAATTCCATCAACATGGCATTCCGGGTTCCGTACATGATACATGCATGACGGATTCGAGAAACATGCGTTTCTGAGTTGTGAGCATGTGGATTAGTGAACTTTCATCCACCAAAGAAGGCATATATTACACTTTGAAATATTTACTCTGACTTCATAAGTTTTTTGTATCACCAGGTTCTAAAATCGGACATTTGGCAGTGGAAAACACTCTTTGAGCGAATTCTCACCAATACACATGTAATTTACATTGTTTACATAACCATGGCATTCCGTATTCCGAACATGTTTCATGCATCACGGATTCCTCAAACATGCATTTCTGAGCTGTGAACATGCGCGTGACAGATGTTTCAACCACCAAACAAGTTACTTATGCACTTTGAAATAGTTCCTTGGACTTCGTTGCTTCTCCTATCACCAGTTTCAAGAATCACACTTTGATCCCAGAAAAACCCTCTTGGAGCGAATTCTACCCTAGAGATATGTAATTTGAATAGATTCCTTCAACATGATATTCCGTGTTCCGTACATGTTACATGCATGACGGATTCGACATACATGCATTCCTGAGTTGTGACCATGTGGATTACTGATTTTTCATCCTCTATAAAAGGAATAATTTCATATAGACTCGTGTACACATTTTCACAAGCTTTCCCTAACACAAGTTTCGAATTCGTTCATTTTTCACAGAACAATACTTCTGGATTGTATTCAACCTAATAGATATATAATTTACATGAATTCCATCAACATGGCATTCCGGGTTCCGTACATGATACATGCATGACGGATTCGAGAAACATGCGTTTCTGAGTTGTGAGCATGTGGATTAGTGAACTTTCATCCACCAAAGAAGGCATATATTACACTTTGAAATATTTACTCTGACTTCATATGTTTTTTGTATCACCAGGTTCTAAAATCGGACATTTGGCATTGGAAAACACTCTTTGAGCGAATTCTCACCAATACACATGTAATTTACATTGTTTACATAACCATGGCATTCCGTATTCCGAACATGTTTCATGCATCACGGATTCCTCAAACATGCATTTCTGAGCTGTGAACATGCGCATGACAGATGTTTCAACCACCAAACAAGTTACTTATGCACTTTGAAATAGTTCCTTGGACTTCATTGCTTCTCCTATCACCAGTTTCAAGAATCACACTTTGATCCCAGAAAAACCCTCTTGGAGCGAATTCTACCCTAGAGATATGTAATTTGAATAGATTCCTTCAACATGATATTCCGTGTTCCGTACATGTTACATGCATGACGGATTCGACATACATGCATTCCTGAGTTGTGACCATGTGGATTACTGATTTTTCATCCTCTATAAAAGGAATAATTTCATATAGACTCGTGTACACATTTTCACAAGCTTTCCCTAACACAAGTTTCGAATTCGTTCATTTTTCACAGAACAATACTTCTGGATTGTATTCAACCTAATAGATATATAATTTACATGAATTCCATCAACATGGCATTCCGGGTTCCGTACATGATACATGCATGACGGATTCGAGAAACATGCGTTTCTGAGTTGTGAGCATGTGGATTAGTGAACTTTCATCCACCAAAGGAGGCATATATTACACTTTGAAATATTTACTCTGACTTCATAAGTTTTTTGTATCACCAGGTTCTAAAATCGGACATTTGGCAGTAGAAAACACTCTTTGAGCGAATTCTCACCAATACACATGTAATTTACATTGTTTACATAACCATGGCATTCCGTATTCCAAACATGTTTCATGCATCACGGATTCCTCAAACATGCATTTCTGAGCTGTGAACATGCGCATGACAGATGTTTCTACCACCAAACAAGTTATTATGCACTTTGAAATACTTCCTTGGACTTCGTTGCTTCTCCTATCACCAGTTTCAAGAATCACACTTTGATCCCAGAAAAACCCTCTTGGAGCGAATTCTACCATAGAGATATGTAATTTGAATAGATTCCTTCAACATGATATTCCGTGTTCCGTACATGTTACATGCATGACGGATTCGACATACATGCATTCCTGAGTTGTGACCATGTGGATTACTGATTTTTCATCCTCTATAAAAGGAATAATTTCATATAGACTCGTGTACACATTTTCACAAGCTTTCCCTAACACAAGTTTCGAATTCGTTCATTTTTCACAGAAGAATTCTTCTGGAGTGTATTCAACCTAATAGATATATAATTTACATGAATTCCATCAACATGGCATTCCGGGTTCCGTACATGATACATGCATGACGGATTCGAGAAACATGCGTTTCTGAGTTGTGAGCATGTGGATTAGTGAACTTTCATCCACCAAAGAAGGCATATATTACACTTTGAAATATTTACTCTGACTTCATAATTTTTTTGTATCACCAGGTTCTAAAATCGGACATTTGGCAGTGGAAAACACTCTTTGAGCGAATTCTCACCAATACACATGTAATTTACATTGTTTACATAACCATGGCATTCCGTATTCCGAACATGTTTCATGCATCACGGATTCCTCAAACATGCATTTCTGAGCTGTGAACATGCGCGTGACAGATGTTTCAACCACCAAACAAGTTACTTATACACTTTGAAATAGTTCCTTGGACTTCGTTGCTTCTCCTATCACCAGTTTCAAGAATCACACTTTGATCCCAGAAAAACCCTCTTGGAGCGAATTCTACCCTAGAGATATGTAATTTGAATAGATTCCTTCAACATGATATTCCGTGTTCCGTACATGTTACATGCATGACGGATTCGACATACATGCATTCCTGAGTTGTGACCATGTGGATTACTGATTTTTCATCCTCTATAAAAGGAATAATTTCATATAGACTCGTGTACACATTTTCACAAGCTTTCCCTAACACAAGTTTCGAATTCGTTCATTTTTCACAGAACAATAGTTCTGGATTGTATTCAACCTAATAGATATATAATTTACATGAATTCCATCAACATGGCATTCCGGGTTCCGTACATGATACATGCATGACGGATTCGAGAAACATGCGTTTCTGAGTTGTGAGCATGTGGATTAGTGAACTTTCATCCACCAAAGAAGGCATATATTACACTTTGAAATATTTACTCTGACTTCATAAGTTTTTTGTATCACCAGGTTCTAAAATCGGACATTTGGCAGTGGAAAACACTCTTTGAGCGAATTCTCACCAATACACATGTAATTTACATTGTTTACATAACCATGGCATTCCGTATTCCGAACATGTTTCATGCATCACGGATTCCTCAAACATTCATTTCTGAGCTGTGAACATGCGCATGACAGATGTTTCAACCAACAAACAAGTTACTTATGCACTTTGAAATAGTTCCTTGGACTTCGTTGCTTCTCCATCACCAGTTTCAAGAATCACACTTTGATCCCAGAAAAACCCTCTTGGAGCGAATTCTACCCTAGAGATATGTAATTTGAATAGATTCCTTCAACATGATATTCCGTGTTCCGTACATGTTACATGCATGACGGATTCGACATACATGCATTCCTGAGTTGTGACCATGTGGATTACTGATTTTTCATCCTCTATAAAAGGAATAATTTCATATAGACTCGTGTACACATTTTCACAAGCTTTCCCTAACACAAGTTTCGAATTCGTTCATTTTTCACAGAACAATACTTCTGGATTGTATTCAACCTAATAGATATATAATTTACATGAATTCCATCAACATGGCATTCCGGGTTCCGTACATGATACATGCATGACGGATTCGAGAAACATGCGTTTCTGAGTTGTGAGCATGTGGATTAGTGAACTTTCATCCACCAAAGAAGGCATATATTACACTTTGAAATATTTACTCTGACTTCATAAGTTTTTTGTATCACCAGGTTCTAAAATCGGACATTTGGCAGTGGAAAACACTCTTTGAGCGAATTCTACCAATACACATGTAATTTACATTGTTTACATAACCATGGCATTCCGTATTCCGAACATGTTTCATGCATCACGGATTCCTCAAACATGCATTTCTGAGCTGTGAACATGCGCATGACAGATGTTTCAACCACCAAACAAGTTACTTATGCACTTTGAAATAGTTCCTTGGACTTCATTGCTTCTCCTATCACCAGTTTCAAGAATCACACTTTGATCCCAGAAAAACCCTCTTGGAGCGAATTCTACCCTAGAGATATGTAATTTGAATAGATTCCTTCAACATGATATTCCGTGTTCCGTACATGTTACATGCATGACGGATTCGACATACATGCATTCCTGAGTTGTGACCATGTGGATTACTGATTTTTCATCCTCTATAAAAGGAATAATTTCATATAGACTCGTGTACACATTTTCACAAGTTTTCCCTAACACAAGTTTCGAATTCGTTCATTTTTCACAGAACAATACTTCTGGATTGTATTCAACCTAATAGATATATAATTTACATGAATTCCATCAACATGGCATTCCGGGTTCCGTACATGATACATGCATGACGGATTCGAGAAACATGCGTTTCTGAGCTGTGAGCATGTGGATTAGTGAACTTTCATCCACCAAAGAAGGCATATATTACACTTTGAAATATTTACTCTGACTTCATAAGTTTTTTGTATCACCAGGTTCTAAAATCGGACATTTGGCAGTAGAAAACACTCTTTGAGCGAATTCTCACCAATACACATGTAATTTACATTGTTTACATAACCATGGCATTCCGTATTCCAAACATGTTTCATGCATCACGGATTCCTCAAACATGCATTTCTGAGCTGTGAACATGCGCATGACAGATGTTTCTACCACCAAACAAGTTATTATGCACTTTGAAATAGTTCCTTGGACTTCGTTGCTTCTCCTATCACCAGTTTCAAGAATCACACTTTGATCCCAGAAAAACCCTCTTGGAGCGAATTCTACCCTAGAGATATGTAATTTGAATAGATTCCTTCAACATGATATTCCGTGTTCCGTACATGTTACATGCATGACGGATTCGACATACATGCATTCCTGAGTTGTGACCATGTGGATTACTGATTTTTCATCCTCTATAAAAGGAATAATTTCATATAGACTCGTGTACACATTTTCACAAGCTTTCCCTAACACAAGTTTCGAATTCGTTCATTTTTCACAGAAGACTACTTCTGGAGTGTATTCAACCTAATAGATATATAATTTACATGAATTCCATCAACATGGCATTCCGGGTTCCGTACATGATACATGCATGACGGATTCGAGAAACATGCGTTTCTGAGTTGTGAGCATGTGGATTAGTGAACTTTCATCCACCAAAGAAGGCATATATTACACTTTGAAATATTTACTCTGACTTCATAAGTTTTTTGTATCACCAGGTTCTAAAATCGGACATTTGGCAGTGGAAAACACTCTTTGAGCGAATTCTCACCAATACACATGTAATTTACATTGTTTACATAACCATGGCATTCCGTATTCCGAACATGTTTCATGCATCACGGATTCCTCAAACATGCATTTCTGAGCTGTGAACATGCGCGTGACAGATGTTTCAACCACCAAACAAGTTACTTATGCACTTTGAAATAGTTCCTTGGACTTCGTTGCTTCTCCTATCACCAGTTTCAAGAATCACACTTTGATCCCAGAAAAACCCTCTTGGAGCGAATTCTACCCTAGAGATATGTAATTTGAATAGATTCCTTCAACATGATATTCCGTGTTCCGTACATGTTACATGCATGACGGATTCGACATACATGCATTCCTGAGTTGTGACCATGTGGATTACTGATTTTTCATCCTCTATAAAAGGAATAATTTCATATAGACTCGTGTACACATTTTCACAAGCTTTCCCTAACACAAGTTTCGAATTCGTTCATTTTTCACAGAACAATACTTCTGGATTGTATTCAACCTAATAGATATATAATTTACATGAATTCCATCAACATGGCATTCCGGGTTCCGTACATGATACATGCATGACGGATTCGAGAAACATGCGTTTCTGAGTTGTGAGCATGTGGATTAGTGAACTTTCATCCACCAAAGAAGGCATATATTACACTTTGAAATATTTACTCTGACTTCATAAGTTTTTTGTATCACCAGGTTCTAAAATCGGACATTTGGCAGTGGAAAACACTCTTTGAGCGAATTCTCACCAATACACATGTAATTTACATTGTTTACATAACCATGGCATTCCGTATTCCGAACATGTTTCATGCATCACGGATTCCTCAAACATGCATTTCTGAGCTGTGAACATGCGCATGACAGATGTTTCTACCACCAAACAAGTTATTATGCACTTTGAAATAGTTCCTTGGACTTCGTTGCTTCTCCTATCACCAGTTTCAAGAATCACACTTTGATCCCAGAAAAACCCTCTTGGAGCGAATTCTACCCTAGAGATATGTAATTTGAATAGATTCCTTCAACATGATATTCCGTGTTCCGTACATGTTACATGCATGACGGATTCGACATACATGCATTCCTGAGTTGTGACCATGTGGATTACTGATTTTTCATCCTCTATAAAAGGAATAATTTCATATAGACTCGTGTACACATTTTCACAAGCTTTCCCTAACACAAGTTTCGAATTCGTTCATTTTTCACAGAACAATACTTCTGGAGTGTATTCAACCTAATAGATATATAATTTACATGAATTCCATCAACATGGCATTCCGGGTTCCGTACATGATACATGCATGACGGATTCGAGAAACATGCGTTTCTGAGCTGTGAGCATGTGGATTAGTGAACTTTCATCCACCAAAGAAGGCATATATTACACTTTGAAATATTTACTCTGACTTCATAAGTTTTTTGTATCACCAGGTTCTAAAATCGGACATTTGGCAGTGGAAAACACTCTTTGAGCGAATTCTCACCAATACACATGTAATTTACATTGTTTACATAACCATGGCATTCCGTATTCCGAACATGTTTCATGCATCACGGATTCCTCAAACATGCATTTCTGAGCTGTGAACATGCGCGTGACAGATGTTTCAACCACCAAACAAGTTACTTATGCACTTTGAAATAGTTCCTTGGACTTCGTTGCTTCTCCTATCACCAGTTTCAAGAATCACACTTTGATCCCAGAAAAACCCTCTTGGAGCGAATTCTACCCTAGAGATATGTAATTTGAATAGATTCCTTCAACATGATATTCCGTGTTCCGTACATGTTACATGCATGACGGATTCGACATACATGCATTCCTGAGTTGTGACCATGTGGATTACTGATTTTTCATCCTGTATAAAAGGAATAATTTCATATAGACTCGTGTACACATTTTCACAAGCTTTCCCTAACACAAGTTTCGAATTCGTTCATTTTTCACAGAAGACTACTTCTGGAGTGTATTCAACCTAATAGATATATAATTTACATGAATTCCATCAACATGGCATTCCGGGTTCCGTACATGATACATGCATGACGGATTCGAGAAACATGCGTTTCTGAGTTGTGAGCATGTGGATTAGTGAACTTTCATCCACCAAAGAAGGCATATATTACACTTTGAAATATTTACTCTGACTTCATAAGTTTTTTGTATCACCAGGTTCTAAAATCGGACATTTGGCAGTGGAAAACACTCTTTGAGTGAATTCTCACCAATACACATGTAATTTACATTGTTTACATAACCATGGCATTCCGTATTCCGAACATGTTTCATGCATCACGGATTCCTCAAACATGCATTTCTGAGCTGTGAACATGCGCGTGACAGATGTTTCAACCACCAAACAAGTTACTTATGCACTTTGAAATAGTTCCTTGGACTTCGTTGCTTCTCCTATCACCAGTTTCAAGAATCACACTTTGATCCCAGAAAAACCCTCTTGGAGCGAATTCTACCCTAGAGATATGTAATTTGAATAGATTCCTTCAACATGATATTCCGTGTTCCGTACATGTTACATGCATGACGGATTCGACATACATGCATTCCTGAGTTGTGAGCATGTGGATTACTGATTTTTCATCCTCTATAAAAGGAATAATTTCATATAGACTCGTGTACACATTTTCACAAGCTTTCCCTAACACAAGTTTCGAATTCGTTCATTTTTCACAGAACAATACTTCTGGATTGTATTCAACCTAATAGATATATAATTTACATGAATTCCATCAACATGGCATTCCGGGTTCCGTACATGATACATGCATGACGGATTCGAGAAACATGCGTTTCTGAGTTGTGAGCATGTGGATTAGTGAACTTTCATCCACCAAAGAAGGCATATATTACACTTTGAAATATTTACTCTGACTTCATAAGTTTTTTGTATCACCAGGTTCTAAAATCGGACATTTGGCAGTGGAAAACACTCTTTGAGCGAATTCTCACCAATACACATGTAATTTACATTGTTTACATAACCATGGCATTCCGTATTCCGAACATGTTTCATGCATCACGGATTCCTCAAACATGCATTTCTGAGCTGTGAACATGCGCATGACAGATGTTTCTACCACCAAACAAGTTATTATGCACTTTGAAATAGTTCCTTGGACTTCGTTGCTTCTCCTATCACCAGTTTCAAGAATCACACTTTGATCCCAGAAAAACCCTCTTGGAGCGAATTCTACCCTAGAGATATGTAATTTGAATAGATTCCTTCAACATGATATTCCGTGTTCCGTACATGTTACATGCATGACGGATTCGACATACATGCATTCCTGAGTTGTGACCATGTGGATTACTGATTTTTCATCCTCTATAAAAGGAATAATTTCATATAGACTCGTGTACACATTTTCACAAGCTTTCCCTAACACAAGTTTCGAATTCGTTCATTTTTCACAGAACAATACTTCTGCAGTGTATTCAACCTAATAGATATATAATTTACATGAATTCCATCAACATGGCATTCCGGGTTCCGTACATGATACATGCATGACGGATTCGAGAAACATGCGTTTCTGAGTTGTGAGCATGTGGATTAGTGAACTTTCATCCACCAAAGAAGGCATATATTACACTTTGAAATATTTACTCTGACTTCATAAGTTTTTTGTATCACCAGGTTCTAAAATCGGACATTTGGCAGTGGAAAACACTCTTTGAGTGAATTCTCACCAATACACATGTAATTTACATTGTTTACATAACCATGGCATTCCGTATTCCGAACATGTTTCATGCATCACGGATTCCTCAAACATGCATTTCTGAGCTGTGAACATGCGCGTGACAGATGTTTCAACCACCAAACAAGTTACTTATGCACTTTGAAATAGTTCCTTGGACTTCGTTGCTTCTCCTATCACCAGTTTCAAGAATCACACTTTGATCCCAGAAAAACCCTCTTGGAGCGAATTCTACCCTAGAGATATGTAATTTGAATAGATTCCTTCAACATGATATTCCGTGTTCCGTACATGTTACATGCATGACGGATTCGACATACATGCATTCCTGAGTTGTGAGCATGTGGATTACTGATTTTTCATCCTCTATAAAAGGAATAATTTCATATAGACTCGTGTACACATTTTCACAAGCTTTCCCTAACACAAGTTTCGAATTCGTTCATTTTTCACAGAACAATACTTCTGGATTGTATTCAACCTAATAGATATATAATTTACATGAATTCCATCAACATGGCATTCCGGGTTCCGTACATGATACATGCATGACGGATTCGAGAAACATGCGTTTCTGAGTTGTGAGCATGTGGATTAGTGAACTTTCATCCACCAAAGAAGGCATATATTACACTTTGAAATATTTACTCTGACTTCATAAGTTTTTTGTATCACCAGGTTCTAAAATCGGACATTTGGCAGTGGAAAACACTCTTTGAGCGAATTCTCACCAATACACATGTAATTTACATTGTTTACATAACCATGGCATTCCGTATTCCGAACATGTTTCATGCATCACGGATTCCTCAAACATGCATTTCTGAGCTGTGAACATGCGCATGACAGATGTTTCTACCACCAAACAAGTTATTATGCACTTTGAAATAGTTCCTTGGACTTCGTTGCTTCTCCTATCACCAGTTTCAAGAATCACACTTTGATCCCAGAAAAACCCTCTTGGAGCGAATTCTACCCTAGAGATATGTAATTTGAATAGATTCCTTCAACATGATATTCCGTGTTCCGTACATGTTACATGCATGACGGATTCGACATACATGCATTCCTGAGTTGTGACCATGTGGATTACTGATTTTTCATCCTCTATAAAAGGAATAATTTCATATAGACTCGTGTACACATTTTCACAAGCTTTCCCTAACACAAGTTTCGAATTCGTTCATTTTTCACAGAACAATACTTCTGCAGTGTATTCAACCTAATAGATATATAATTTACATGAATTCCATCAACATGGCATTCCGGGTTCCGTACATGATACATGCATGACGGATTCGAGAAACATGCGTTTCTGAGTTGTGAGCATGTGGATTAGTGAACTTTCATCCACCAAAGAAGGCATATATTACACTTTGAAATATTTACTCTGACTTCATAAGTTTTTTGTATCACCAGGTTCTAAAATCGGACATTTGGCAGTGGAAAACACTCTTTGAGCGAATTCTCACCAATACACATGTAATTTACATTGTTTACATAACCATGGCATTCCGTATTCCGAACATGTTTCATGCATCACGGATTCCTCAAACATGCATTTCTGAGCTGTGAACATGCGCGTGACAGATATTTCAACCACCAAACAAGTTACTTATGCACTTTGAAATAGTTCCTTGGACTTCGTTGCTTCTCCTATCACCAGTTTCAAGAATCACACTTTGATCCCAGAAAAACCCTCTTGGAGCGAATTCTACCCTAGAGATATGTAATTTGAATAGATTCCTTCAACATGATATTCCGTGTTCCGTACATGTTACATGCATGACGGATTCGACATACATGCATTCCTGAGTTGTGACCATGTGGATTACTGATTTTTCATCCTCTATAAAAGGAATAATTTCATATAGACTCGTGTACACATTTTCACAAGCTTTCCCTAACACAAGTTTCGAATTCGTTCATTTTTCACAGAACAATACTTCTGGATTGTATTCAACCTAATAGATATATAATTTACATGAATTCCATCAACATGGCATTCCGGGTTCCGTACATGATACATGCATGACGGATTCGAGAAACATGCGTTTCTGAGTTGTGAGCATGTGGATTAGTGAACTTTCATCCACCAAAGAAGGCATATATTACACTTTGAAATATTTACTCTGACTTCATAAGTTTTTTGTATCACCAGGTTCTCAAATCGGACATTTGGCAGTAGAAAACACTCTTTGAGCGAATTCTCACCAATACACATGTAATTTACATTGTTTACATAACCATGGCATTCCGTATTCCGAACATGTTTCATGCATCACGGATTCCTCAAACATGCATTTCTGAGCTGTGAACATGCGCATGACAGATGTTTCTACCACCAAACAAGTTATTATGCACTTTGAAATAGTTCCTTGGACTTCGTTGCTTCTCCTATCACCAGTTTCAAGAATCACACTTTGATCCCAGAAAAACCCTCTTGGAGCGAATTCTACCCTAGAGATATGTAATTTGAATAGATTCCTTCAACATGATATTCCGTGTTCCGTACATGTTACATGCATGACGGATTCGACATACATGCATTCCTGAGTTGTGACCATGTGGATTACTGATTTTTCATCCTCTATAAAAGGAATAATTTCATATAGACTCGTGTACACATTTTCACAAGCTTTCCCTAACACAAGTTTCGAATTCGTTCATTTTTCACAGAAGAATACTTCTGGAGTGTATTCAACCTAATAGATATATAATTTACATGAATTCCATCAACATGGCATTCCGGGTTCCGTACATGATACATGCATGACGGATTCGAGAAACATGCGTTTCTGAGTTGTGAGCATGTGGATTAGTGAACTTTCATCCACCAAAGAAGGCATATATTACACTTTGAAATATTTACTCTGACTTCATAAGTTTTTTGTATCACCAGGTTCTAAAATCGGACATTTGGCAGTGGAAAACACTCTTTGAGCGAATTCTCACCAATACACATGTAATTTACATTGTTTACATAACCATGGCATTCCGTATTCCGAACATGTTTCATGCATCACTGATTCCTCAAACATGCATTTCTGAGCTGTGAACATACGCGTGACAGATGTTTCAACCACCAAACAAGTTACTTATGCACTTTGAAATAGTTCCTTGGACTTCGTTGCTTCTCCTATCACCAGTTTCAAGAATCACACTTTGATCCCAGAAAAACCCTCTTGGAGCGAATTCTACCCTAGAGATATGTAATTTGAATAGATTCCTTCAACATGATATTCCGTGTTCCGTACATGTTACATGCATGACGGATTCGACATACATGCATTCCTGAGTTGTGACCATGTGGATTACTGATTTTTCATCCTGTATAAAAGGAATAATTTCATATAGACTCGTGTACACATTTTCACAAGCTTTCCCTAACACAAGTTTCGAATTCGTTCATTTTTCACAGAAGACTACTTCTGGAGTGTATTCAACCTAATAGATATATAATTTACATGAATTCCATCAACATGGCATTCCGGGTTCCGTACATGATACATGCATGACGGATTCGAGAAACATGCGTTTCTGAGTTGTGAGCATGTGGATTAGTGAACTTTCATCCACCAAAGAAGGCATATATTACACTTTGAAATATTTACTCTGACTTCATAAGTTTTTTGTATCACCAGGTTCTAAAATCGGACATTTGGCAGTAGAAAACACTCTTTGAGCGAATTCTCACCAATACACATGTAATTTACATTGTTTACATAACCATGGCATTCCGTATTCCAAACATGTTTCATGCATCACGGATTCCTCAAACATGCATTTCTGAGCTGTGAACATGCGCATGACAGATGTTTCTACCACCAAACAAGTTATTATGCACTTTGAAATAGTTCCTTGGACTTCGTTGCTTCTCCTATCACCAGTTTCAAGAATCACACTTTGATCCCAGAAAAACCCTCTTGGAGCGAATTCTACCCTAGAGATATGTAATTTGAATAGATTCCTTCAACATGATATTCCGTGTTCCGTACATGTTACATGCATGATGGATTCGACATACATGCATTCCTGAGTTGTGACCATGTGGATTACTGATTTTTCATCCTCTATAAAAGGAATAATTTCATATAGACTCGTGTACACATTTTCACAAGCTTTCCCTAACACAAGTTTCGAATTCGTTCATTTTTCACAGAAGAATACTTCTGGAGTTTATTCAACCTAATAGATATATAATTTACATGAATTCCATCAACATGGCATTCCGGGTTCCGTACATGATACATGCATGACGGATTCGAGAAACATGCGTTTCTGAGTTGTGAGCATGTGGATTAGTGAACTTTCATCCACCAAACAAGGCATATATTACACTTTGAAATATTTACTCTGACTTCATAAGTTTTTTGTATCACCAGGTTCTAAAATCGGACATTTGGCAGTGGAAAACACTCTTTGAGTGAATTCTCACCAATACACATGTAATTTACATTGTTTACATAACCATGGCATTCCGTATTCCGAACATGTTTCATGCATCACGGATTCCTCAAACATGCATTTCTGAGCTGTGAACATGCGCGTGACAGATGTTTCAACCACCAAACAAGTTACTTATGCACTTTGAAATAGTTCCTTGGACTTCGTTGCTTCTCCTATCACCAGTTTCAAGAATCACACTTTGATCCCAGAAAAACCCTCTTGGAGCGAATTCTACCCTAGAGATATGTAATTTGAATAGATTCCTTCAACATGATATTCCGTGTTCCGTACATGTTACATGCATGACGGATTCGACATACATGCATTCCTGAGTTGTGACCATGTGGATTACTGATTTTTCATCCTCTATAAAAGGAATAATTTCATATAGACTCGTGTACACATTTTCACAAGCTTTCCCTAACACAAGTTTCGAATTCGTTCATTTTTCACAGAACAATACTTCTGGATTGTATTCAACCTAATAGATATATAATTTACATGAATTCCATCAACATGGCATTCCAGGTTCCGTACATGATACATGCATGACGGATTCGAGAAACATGCGTTTCTGAGTTGTGAGCATGTGGATTAGTGAACTTTCATCCACCAAAGAAGGCATATATTACACTTTGAAATATTTACTCTGACTTCATAAGTTTTTTGTATCACCAGGTTCTAAAATCGGACATTTGGCAGTGGAAAACACTCTTTGAGCGAATTCTCACCAATACACATGTAATTTACATTGTTTACATAACCATGGCATTCCGTATTCCTAACATGTTTCATGCATCACGGATTCCTCAAACATGCATTTCTGAGCTGTGAACATGCGCATGACAGATGTTTCAACCAACAAACAAGTTACTTATGCACTTTGAAATAGTTCCTTGGACTTCGTTGCTTCTCCATCACCAGTTTCAAGAATCACACTTTGATCCCAGAAAAACCCTCTTGGAGCGAATTCTACCCTAGAGATATGTAATTTGAATAGATTCCTTCAACATGATATTCCGTGTTCCGTACATGTTACATGCATGACGGATTCGACATACATGCATTCCTGAGTTGTGACCATGTGGATTACTGATTTTTCATCCTCTATAAAAGGAATAATTTCATATAGACTCGTGTACACATTTTCACAAGCTTTCCCTAACACAAGTTTCGAATTCGTTCATTTTTCACAGAACAATACTTCTGGATTGTATTCAACCTAATAGATATATAATTTACATGAATTCCATCAACATGGCATTCCGGGTTCCGTACATGATACATGCATGACGGATTCGAGAAACATGCGTTTCTGAGTTGTGAGCATGTGGATTAGTGAACTTTCATCCACCAAAGAAGGCATATATTACACTTTGAAATATTTACTCTGACTTCATAAGTTTTTTGTATCACCAGGTTCTAAAATCGGACATTTGGCAGTAGAAAACACTCTTTGAGCGAATTCTCACCAATACACATGTAATTTACATTGTTTACATAACCATGGCATTCCGTATTCCAAACATGTTTCATGCATCACGGATTCCTCAAACATGCATTTCTGAGCTGTGAACATGCGCATGACAGATGTTTCTACCACCAAACAAGTTATTATGCACTTTGAAATAGTTCCTTGGACTTCGTTGCTTCTCCTATCACCAGTTTCAAGAATCACACTTTGATCCCAGAAAAACCCTCTTGGAGCGAATTCTACCCTAGAGATATGTAATTTGAATAGATTCCTTCAACATGATATTCCGTGTTCCGTACATGTTACATGCATGACGGATTCGACATACATGCATTCCTGAGTTGTGACCATGTGGATTACTGATTTTTCATCCTCTATAAAAGGAATAATTTCATATAGACTCGTGTACACATTTTCACAAGCTTTCCCTAACACAAGTTTCGAATTCGTTCATTTTTCACAGAACAATACTTCTGGAGTGTATTCAACCTAATAGATATATAATTTACATGAATTCCATCAACATGGCATTCCGGGTTCCGTACATGATACATGCATGACGGATTCGAGAAACATGCGTTTCTGAGTTGTGAGCATGTGGATTAGTGAACTTTCATCCACCAAAGAAGGCATATATTACACTTTGAAATATTTACTCTGACTTCATAAGTTTTTTGTATCACCAGGTTCTAAAATCGGACATTTGTCAGTGGAAAACACTCTTTGAGCGAATTCTCACCAATACACATGTAATTTACATTTTTTACATAACCATGGCATTCCGTATTCCGAACATGTTTCATGCATCACGGATTCCTCAAACATTCATTTCTGAGCTGTGAACATGCGCATGACAGATGTTTCAACCAACAAACAAGTTACTTATGCACTTTGAAATAGTTCCTTGGACTTCGTTGCTTCTCCATCACCAGTTTCAAGAATCACACTTTGATCCCAGAAAAACCCTCTTGGAGCGAATTCTACCCTAGAGATATGTAATTTGAATAGATTCCTTCAACATGATATTCCGTGTTCCGTACATGTTACATGCATGACGGATTCGACATACATGCATTCCTGAGTTGTGACCATGT
Organism: Vicugna pacos; assembly: GCF_048564905.1. Classification (NCBI taxonomy): domain Eukaryota; kingdom Metazoa; phylum Chordata; class Mammalia; order Artiodactyla; family Camelidae; genus Vicugna; species Vicugna pacos. The sequence goes on from NW_027328741.1 coordinate 54,800,576, forward strand.
GAATTACTGATTTTTCATCCTCTATAAAAGGAATAATTTCATATAGACTCGTGTACACATTTTCACAAGCTTTCCCTAACACAAGTTTCGAATTCGTTCATTTTTCACAGAAGACTACTTCTGGAGTGTATTCAACCTAATAGATATATAATTTACATGAATTCCATCAACATGGCATTCCGGGTTCCGTACATGATACATGCATGACGGATTCGAGAAACATGCGTTTCTGAGTTGTGAGCATGTGGATTAGTGAACTTTCATCCACCAAAGAAGGCATATATTACACTTTGAAATATTTACTCTGACTTCATAAGTTTTTTGTATCACCAGGTTCTAAAATCGGACATTTGGCAGTGGAAAACACACTTTGAGCGAATTCTCACCAATACACATGTAATTTACATTGTTTACATAACCATGGCATTCCGTATTCCGAACATGTTTCATGCATCACGGATTCCTCAAACATGCATTTCTGAGCTGTGAACATGCGCATGACAGATGTTTCAACCACCAAACAAGTTACTTATGCACTTTGAAATAGTTCCTTGGACTTCATTGCTTCTCCTATCACCAGTTTCAAGAATCACACTTTGATCCCAGAAAAACCCTCTTGGAGCGAATTCTACCCTAGAGATATGTAATTTGAATAGATTCCTTCAACATGATATTCCGTGTTCCGTACATGTTACATGCATGACGGATTCGACATACATGCATTCCTGAGTTGTGACCATGTGGATTACTGATTTTTCATCCTCTATAAAAGGAATAATTTCATATAGACTCGTGTACACATTTTCACATGCTTTCCCTAACACAAGTTTCGAATTCGTTCATTTTTCACAGAACAATACTTCTGGATTGTATTCAACCTAATAGATATATAATTTACATGAATTCCATCAACATGGCATTCCGGGTTCCGTACATGATACATGCATGACGGATTCGAGAAACATGCGTTTCTGAGTTGTGAGCATGTGGATTAGTGAACTTTCATCCACCAAAGAAGGCATATATTACACTTTGAAATATTTACTCTGACTTCATAAGTTTTTTGTATCACCAGGTTCTAAAATCGGACATTTGGCAGTAGAAAACACTCTTTGAGCGAATTCTCACCAATACACATGTAATTTACATTGTTTACATAACCATGGCATTCCGTATTCCAAACATGTTTCATGCATCACGGATTCCTCAAACATGCATTTCTGAGCTGTGAACATGCGCATGACAGATGTTTCTACCACCAAACAAGTTATTATGCACTTTGAAATAGTTCCTTGGACTTCGTTGCTTCTCCTATCACCAGTTTCAAGAATCACACTTTGATCCCAGAAAAACCCTCTTGGAGCGAATTCTACCCTAGAGATATGTAATTTGAATAGATTCCTTCAACATGATATTCCGTGTTCCGTACATGTTACATGCATGACGGATTCGACATACATGCATTCCTGAGTTGTGACCATGTGGATTACTGATTTTTCATCCTCTATAAAAGGAATAATTTCAGATAGACTCGTGTACACCTTTTCACAAGCTTTCCCTAACACAAGTTTCGAATTCGTTCATTTTTCACAGAAGAATACTTCTGGATTGTATTCAACCTAATAGATATATAATTTACATGAATTCCATCAACATGGCATTCCGGGTTCCGTACATGATACATGCATGACGGATTCGAGAAACATGCGTTTCTGAGTTGTGAGCATGTGGATTAGTGAACTTTCATCCACCAAAGAAGGCATATATTACACTTTGAAATATTTACTCTGACTTCATAAGTTTTTTGTATCACCAGGTTCTAAAATCGGACATTTGGCAGTGGAAAACACTCTTTGAGCGAATTCTCACCAATACACATGTAATTTACATTGTTTACATAACCATGGCATTCCGTATTCCGAACATGTTTCATGCATCACGGATTCCTCAAACATGCATTTCTGAGCTGTGAACATGCGCGTGACAGATGTTTCAACCACCAAACAAGTTACTTATGCACTTTGAAATAGTTCCTTGGACTTCGTTGCTTCTCCTATCACCAGTTTCAAGAATCACACTTTGATCCCAGAAAAACCCTCTTGGAGCGAATTCTACCCTAGAGATATGTAATTTGAATAGATTCCTTCAACATGATATTCCGTGTTCCGTACATGTTACATGCATGACGGATTCGACATACATGCATTCCTGAGTTGTGACCATGTGGATTACTGATTTTTCATCCTCTATAAAAGGAATAATTTCATATAGACTCGTGTACACATTTTCACAAGCTTTCCCTAACACAAGTTTCGAATTCGTTCATTTTTCACAGAACAATAGTTCTGGATTGTATTCAACCTAATAGATATATAATTTACATGAATTCCATCAACATGGCATTCCGGGTTCCGTACATGATACATGCATGACGGATTCGAGAAACATGCGTTTCTGAGTTGTGAGCATGTGGATTAGTGAACTTTCATCCACCAAAGAAGGCATATATTACACTTTGAAATATTTACTCTGACTTCATAAGTTTTTTGTATCACCAGGTTCTAAAATCAGACATTTGGCAGTGGAAAACACTCTTTGAGCGAATTCTCACCAATACACATGTAATTTACATTGTTTACATAACCATGGCATTCCGTATTCCGAACATGTTTCATGCATCACGGATTCCTCAAACATTCATTTCTGAGCTGTGAACATGCGCATGACGGATGTTTCAACCAACAAACAAGTTACTTATGCACTTTGAAATAGTTCCTTGGACTTCGTTGCTTCTCCTATCACCAGTTTCAAGAATCACACTTTGATCCCAGAAAAACCCTCTTGGAGCGAATTCTACCCTAGAGATATGTAATTTGAATAGATTCCTTCAACATGATATTCCGTGTTCCGTACATGTTACATGCATGACGGATTCGACATACATGCATTCCTGAGTTGTGACCATGTGGATTACTGATTTTTCATCCTCTATAAAAGGAATAATTTCATATAGACTCGTGTACACATTTTCACAAGCTTTCCCTAACACAAGTTTCGAATTCATTCATTTTTCACAGAAGACTACTTCTGGAGTGTATTCAACCTAATAGATATATAATTTACATGAATTCCATCAACATGGCATTCCGGGTTCCGTACATGATACATGCATGACGGATTCGAGAAACATGCGTTTCTGAGTTGTGAGCATGTGGATTAGTGAACTTTCATCCACCAAAGAAGGCATATATTACACTTTGAAATATTTACTCTGACTTCATAAGTTTTTTGTATCACCAGGTTCTAAAATCGGACATTTGGCAGTGGAAAACACTCTTTGAGTGAATTCTCACCAATACACATGTATTTTACATTGTTTACATAACCATGGCATTCCGTATTCCGAACATGTTTCATGCATCACGGATTCCTCAAACATGCATTTCTGAGCTGTGAACATGCGCGTGACAGATGTTTCAACCACCAAACAAGTTACTTATGCACTTTGAAATAGTTCCTTGGACTTCGTTGCTTCTCCTATCACCAGTTTCAAGAATCACACTTTGATCCCAGAAAAACCCTCTTGGAGCGAATTCTACCCTAGAGATATGTAATTTGAATAGATTCCTTCAACATGATATTCCGTGTTCCGTACATGTTACATGCATGACGGATTCGACATACATGCATTCCTGAGTTGTGACCATGTGGATTACTGATTTTTCATCCTCTATAAAAGGAATAATTTCATATAGACTCGTGTACACATTTTCACAAGCTTTCCCTAACACAAGTTTCGAATTCGTTCATTTTTCACAGAACAATACTTCTGGATTGTATTCAACCTAATAGATATATAATTTACATGAATTCCATCAACATGGCATTCCGGGTTCCGTACATGATACATGCATGACGGATTCGAGAAACATGCGTTTCTGAGTTGTGAGCATGTGGATTAGTGAACTTTCATCCACCAAAGAAGGCATATATTACACTTTGAAATATTTACTCTGACTTCATAAGTTTTTTGTATCACCAGGTTCTAAAATCGGACATTTGGCAGTGGAAAACACTCTTTGAGCGAATTCTACCAATACACATGTAATTTACATTGTTTACATAACCATGGCATTCCGTATTCCGAACATGTTTCATGCATCACGGATTCCTCAAACATGCATTTCTGAGCTGTGAACATGCGCATGACAGATGTTTCAACCACCAAACAAGTTACTTATGCACTTTGAAATAGTTCCTTGGACTTCATTGCTTCTCCTATCACCAGTTTCAAGAATCACACTTTGATCCCAGAAAAACCCTCTTGGAGCGAATTCTACCCTAGAGATATGTAATTTGAATAGATTCCTTCAACATGATATTCCGTGTTCCGTACATGTTACATGCATGACGGATTCGACATACATGCATTCCTGAGTTGTGAGCATGTGGATTACTGATTTTTCATCCTCTATAAAAGGAATAATTTCATATAGACTCGTGTACACATTTTCACAAGCTTTCCCTAACACAAGTTTCGAATTCGTTCATTTTTCACAGAACAATAGTTCTGGATTGTATTCAACCTAATAGATATATAATTTACATGAATTCCATCAACATGGCATTCCGGGTTCCGTACATGATACATGCATGACGGATTCGAGAAACATGCGTTTCTGAGTTGTGAGCATGTGGATTAGTGAACTTTCATCCACCAAAGAAGGCATATATTACACTTTGAAATATTTACTCTGACTTCATAAGTTTTTTGTATCACCAGGTTCTAAAATCGGACATTTGGCAGTGGAAAACACACTTTGAGCGAATTCTCACCAATACACATGTAATTTACATTGTTTACATAACCATGGCATTCCGTATTCCGAACATGTTTCATGCATCACGGATTCCTCAAACATGCATTTCTGAGCTGTGAACATGCGCGTGACAGATGTTTCAACCACCAAACAAGTTACTTATGCACTTTGAAATAGTTCCTTGGACTTCGTTGCTTCTCCTATCACCAGTTTCAAGAATCACACTTTGATCCCAGAAAAACCCTCTTGGAGCGAATTCTACCCTAGAGATATTTAATTTGAATAGATTCCTTCAACATGATATTCCGTGTTCCGTACATGTTACATGCATGACGGATTCGACATACATGCATTCCTGAGTTGTGACCATGTGGATTACTGATTTTTCATCCTCTATAAAAGGAATAATTTCATATAGACTCGTGTACACATTTTCACAAGCTTTCCCTAACACAAGTTTCGAATTCGTTCATTTTTCACAGAAGACTACTTCTGGAGTGTATTCAACCTAATAGATATATAATTTACATGAATTCCATCAACATGGCATTCCAGGTTCCGTACATGATACATGCATGACGGATTCGAGAAACATGCGTTTCTGAGTTGTGAGCATGTGGATTAGTGAACTTTCATCCACCAAAGAAGGCATATATTACACTTTGAAATATTTACTCTGACTTCATAAGTTTTTTGTATCACCAGGTTCTAAAATCGGACATTTGGCAGTGGAAAACTCTCTTTGAGTGAATTCTCACCAATACACATGTAATTTACATTGTTTACATAACCATGGCATTCCGTATTCCGAACATGTTTCATGCATCACGGATTCCTCAAACATGCATTTCTGAGCTGTGAACATGCGCGTGACAGATGTTTCAACCACCAAACAAGTTACTTATGCACTTTGAAATAGTTCCTTGGACTTCGTTGCTTCTCCTATCACCAGTTTCAAGAATCACACTTTGATCCCAGAAAAACCCTCTTGGAGCGAATTCTACCCTAGAGATATGTAATTTGAATAGATTCCTTCAACATGATATTCCGTGTTCCGTACATGTTACATGCATGACGGATTCGACATACATGCATTCCTGAGTTGTGACCATGTGGATTACTGATTTTTCATCCTCTATAAAAGGAATAATTTCATATAGACTCGTGTACACATTTTCACAAGCTTTCCCTAACACAAGTTTCGAATTCGTTCATTTTTCACAGAACAATTCTTCTGGATTGTATTCAACCTAATAGATATATAATTTACATGAATTCCATCAACATGGCATTCCAGGTTCCGTACATGATACATGCATGACGGATTCGAGAAACATGCGTTTCTGAGTTGTGAGCATGTGGATTAGTGAACTTTCATCCACCAAAGAAGGCATATATTACACTTTGAAATATTTACTCTGACTTCATAAGTTTTTTGTATCACCAGGTTCTAAAATCGGACATTTGGCAGTGGAAAACACTCTTTGAGCGAATTCTCACCAATACACATGTAATTTACATTGTTTACATAACCATGGCATTCCGTATTCCTAACATGTTTCATGCATCACGGATTCCTCAAACATGCATTTCTGAGCTCTGAACATGCGCATGACAGATGTTTCAACCACCAAACAAGTTACTTATGCACTTTGAAATAGTTCCTTGGACTTCATTGCTTCTCCTATCACCAGTTTCAAGAATCACACTTTGATCCCAGAAAAACCCTCTTGGAGCGAATTCTACCCTAGAGATATGTAATTTGAATAGATTCCTTCAACATGATATTCCGTGTTCCGTACATGTTACATGCATGACGGATTCGACATACATGCATTCCTGAGTTGTGAGCATGTGGATTACTGATTTTTCATCCTCTATAAAAGGAATAATTTCATATAGACTCGTGTACACATTTTCACAAGCTTTCCCTAACACAAGTTTCGAATTCGTTCATTTTTCACAGAACAATACTTCTGGATTGTATTCAACCTAATAGATATATAATTTACATGAATTCCATCAACATGGCATTCCGGGTTCCGTACATGATACATGCATGACGGATTCGAGAAACATGCGTTTCTGAGTTGTGAGCATGTGGATTAGTGAACTTTCATCCACCAAAGAAGGCATATATTACACTTTGAAATATTTACTCTGACTTCATAAGTTTTTTGTATCACCAGGTTCTAAAATCGGACATTTGGCAGTGGAAAACACTCTTTGAGCGAATTCTACCAATACACATGTAATTTACATTGTTTACATAACCATGGCATTCCGTATTCCGAACATGTTTCATGCATCACGGATTCCTCAAACATGCATTTCTGAGCTGTGAACATGCGCATGACAGATGTTTCAACCACCAAACAAGTTACTTATGCACTTTGAAATAGTTCCTTGGACTTCATTGCTTCTCCTATCACCAGTTTCAAGAATCACACTTTGATCCCAGAAAAACCCTCTTGGAGCGAATTCTACCCTAGAGATATGTAATTTGAATAGATTCCTTCAACATGATATTCCGTGTTCCGTACATGTTACATGCATGACGGATTCGACATACATGCATTCCTGAGTTGTGAGCATGTGGATTACTGATTTTTCATCCTCTATAAAAGGAATAATTTCATATAGACTCGTGTACACATTTTCACAAGCTTTCCCTAACACAAGTTTCGAATTCGTTCATTTTTCACAGAACAATAGTTCTGGATTGTATTCAACCTAATAGATATATAATTTACATGAATTCCATCAACATGGCATTCCGGGTTCCGTACATGATACATGCATGACGGATTCGAGAAACATGCGTTTCTGAGTTGTGAGCATGTGGATTAGTGAACTTTCATCCACCAAAGAAGGCATATATTACACTTTGAAATATTTACTCTGACTTCATAAGTTTTTTGTATCACCAGGTTCTAAAATCGGACATTTGGCAGTGGAAAACACACTTTGAGCGAATTCTCACCAATACACATGTAATTTACATTGTTTACATAACCATGGCATTCCGTATTCCGAACATGTTTCATGCATCACGGATTCCTCAAACATGCATTTCTGAGCTGTGAACATGCGCGTGACAGATGTTTCAACCACCAAACAAGTTACTTATGCACTTTGAAATAGTTCCTTGGACTTCGTTGCTTCTCCTATCACCAGTTTCAAGAATCACACTTTGATCCCAGAAAAACCCTCTTGGAGCGAATTCTACCCTAGAGATATTTAATTTGAATAGATTCCTTCAACATGATATTCCGTGTTCCGTACATGTTACATGCATGACGGATTCGACATACATGCATTCCTGAGTTGTGACCATGTGGATTACTGATTTTTCATCCTCTATAAAAGGAATAATTTCATATAGACTCGTGTACACATTTTCACAAGCTTTCCCTAACACAAGTTTCGAATTCGTTCATTTTTCACAGAAGACTACTTCTGGAGTGTATTCAACCTAATAGATATATAATTTACATGAATTCCATCAACATGGCATTCCAGGTTCCGTACATGATACATGCATGACGGATTCGAGAAACATGCGTTTCTGAGTTGTGAGCATGTGGATTAGTGAACTTTCATCCACCAAAGAAGGCATATATTACACTTTGAAATATTTACTCTGACTTCATAAGTTTTTTGTATCACCAGGTTCTAAAATCGGACATTTGGCAGTGGAAAACTCTCTTTGAGTGAATTCTCACCAATACACATGTAATTTACATTGTTTACATAACCATGGCATTCCGTATTCCGAACATGTTTCATGCATCACGGATTCCTCAAACATGCATTTCTGAGCTGTGAACATGCGCGTGACAGATGTTTCAACCACCAAACAAGTTACTTATGCACTTTGAAATAGTTCCTTGGACTTCGTTGCTTCTCCTATCACCAGTTTCAAGAATCACACTTTGATCCCAGAAAAACCCTCTTGGAGCGAATTCTACCCTAGAGATATGTAATTTGAATAGATTCCTTCAACATGATATTCCGTGTTCCGTACATGTTACATGCATGACGGATTCGACATACATGCATTCCTGAGTTGTGACCATGTGGATTACTGATTTTTCATCCTCTATAAAAGGAATAATTTCATATAGACTCGTGTACACATTTTCACAAGCTTTCCCTAACACAAGTTTCGAATTCGTTCATTTTTCACAGAACAATTCTTCTGGATTGTATTCAACCTAATAGATATATAATTTACATGAATTCCATCAACATGGCATTCCAGGTTCCGTACATGATACATGCATGACGGATTCGAGAAACATGCGTTTCTGAGTTGTGAGCATGTGGATTAGTGAACTTTCATCCACCAAAGAAGGCATATATTACACTTTGAAATATTTACTCTGACTTCATAAGTTTTTTGTATCACCAGGTTCTAAAATCGGACATTTGGCAGTGGAAAACACTCTTTGAGCGAATTCTCACCAATACACATGTAATTTACATTGTTTACATAACCATGGCATTCCGTATTCCTAACATGTTTCATGCATCACGGATTCCTCAAACATGCATTTCTGAGCTCTGAACATGCGCATGACAGATGTTTCAACCACCAAACAAGTTACTTATGCACTTTGAAATAGTTCCTTGGACTTCATTGCTTCTCCTATCACCAGTTTCAAGAATCACACTTTGATCCCAGAAAAACCCTCTTGGAGCGAATTCTACCCTAGAGATATGTAATTTGAATAGATTCCTTCAACATGATATTCCGTGTTCCGTACATGTTACATGCATGACGGATTCGACATACATGCATTCCTGAGTTGTGAGCATGTGGATTACTGATTTTTCATCCTCTATAAAAGGAATAATTTCATATAGACTCGTGTACACATTTTCACAAGCTTTCCCTAACACAAGTTTCGAATTCGTTCATTTTTCACAGAACAAAACTTCTGGATTGTATTCAACCTAATAGATATATAATTTACATGAATTCCATCAACATGGCATTCCGGGTTCCGTACATGATACATGCATGACGGATTCGAGAAACATGCGTTTCTGAGTTGTGAGCATGTGGATTAGTGAACTTTCATCCACCAAAGAAGGCATATATTACACTTTGAAATATTTACTCTGACTTCATAAGTTTTTTGTATCACCAGGTTCTAAAATCGGACATTTGGCAGTAGAAAACACTCTTTGAGCGAATTCTCACCAATACACATGTAATTTACATTGTTTACATAACCATGGCATTCCGTATTCCAAACATGTTTCATGCATCACGGATTCCTCAAACATGCATTTCTGAGCTGTGAACATGCGCATGACAGATGTTTCTACCACCAAACAAGTTATTATGCACTTTGAAATAGTTCCTTGGACTTCGTTGCTTCTCCTATCACCAGTTTCAAGAATCACACTTTGATCCCAGAAAAACCCTCTTGGAGCGAATTCTACCCTAGAGATATGTAATTTGAATAGATTCCTTCAACATGATATTCCGTGTTCCGTACATGTTACATGCATGACGGATTCGACATACATGCATTCCTGAGTTGTGACCATGTGGATTACTGATTTTTCATCCTCTATAAAAGGAATAATTTCATATAGACTCGTGTACACATTTTCACAATTTTTCCCTAACACAAGTTTCGAATTCGTTCATTTTTCACAGAACAATAGTTCTGGATTGTATTCAACCTAATAGATATATAATTTACATGAATTCCATCAACATGGCATTCCGGGTTCCGTACATGATACATGCATGACGGATTCGAGAAACATGCGTTTCTGAGTTGTGAGCATGTGGATTAGTGAACTTTCATCCACCAAAGAAGGCATATATTACACTTTGAAATATTTACTCTGACTTCATAAGTTTTTTGTATCACCAGGTTCTAAAATCGGACATTTGTCAGTGGAAAACACTCTTTGAGCGAATTCTCACCAATACACATGTAATTTACATTGTTTACATAACCATGGCATTCCGTATTCCGAACATGTTTCATGCATCACGGATTCCTCAAACATTCATTTCTGAGCTGTGAACATGCGCATAACAGATGTTTCAACCAACAAACAAGTTACTTATGCACTTTGAAATAGTTCCTTGGACTTCGTTGCTTCTCCTATCACCAGTTTCAAGAATCACACTTTGATCCCAGAAAAACCCTCTTGGAGCGAATTCTACCCTAGAGATATGTAATTTGAATAGATTCCTTCAACATGATATTCCGTGTTCCGTACATGTTACATGCATGACGGATTCGACATACATGCATTCCTGAGTTGTGAGCATGTGGATTACTGATTTTTCATCCTCTATAAAAGGAATAATTTCATATAGACTCGTGTACACATTTTCACAAGCTTTCCCTAACACAAGTTTCGAATTCGTTCATTTTTCACAGAACAATACTTCTGGATTGTATTCAACCTAATAGATATATAATTTACATGAATTCCATCAACATGGCATTCCGGGTTCCGTACATGGTACATGCATGACGGATTCGAGAAACATGCGTTTCTGAGTTGTGAGCATGTGGATTAGTGAACTTTCATCCACCAAAGAAGGCATATATTACACTTTGAAATATTTACTCTGACTTCATAAGTTTTTTGTATCACCAGGTTCTAAAATCGGACATTTGGCAGTAGAAAACACTCTTTGAGCGAATTCTCACCAATACACATGTAATTTACATTGTTTACATAACCATGGCATTCCGTATTCCAAACATGTTTCATGCATCACGGATTCCTCAAACATGCATTTCTGAGCTGTGAACATGCGCATGACAGATGTTTCTACCACCAAACAAGTTATTATGCACTTTGAAATAGTTCCTTGGACTTCGTTGCTTCTCCTATCACCAGTTTCAAGAATCACACTTTGATCCCAGAAAAACCCTCTTGGAGCGAATTCTACCCTAGAGATATGTAATTTGAATAGATTCCTTCAACATGATATTCCGTGTTCCGTACATGTTACATGCATGACGGATTCGACATACATGCATTCCTGAGTTGTGACCATGTGGATTACTGATTTTTCATCCTCTATAAAAGGAATAATTTCATATAGACTCGTGTACACATTTTCACAAGCTTTCCCTAACACAAGTTTCGAATTCGTTCATTTTTCACAGAAGAATACTTCTGGAGTGTATTCAACCTAATAGATATATAATTTACATGAAGTCCATCAACATGGCATTCCGGGTTCCGTACATGATACATGCATGACGGATTCGAGAAACATGCGTTTCTGAGTTGTGAGCATGTGGATTAGTGAACTTTCATCCACCAAAGAAGGCATATATTACACTTTGAAATATTTACTCTGACTTCATAAGTTTTTTGTATCACCAGGTTCTAAAATCGGACATTTGGCAGTGGAAAACACTCTTTGAGCGAATTCTCACCAATACACATGTAATTTACATTGTTTACATAACCATGGCATTCCGTATTCCGAACATGTTTCATGCATCACGGATTCCTCAAACATGCATTTCTGAGCTGTGAACATGCGCGTGACAGATGTTTCAACCACCAAACAAGTTACTTATGCACTTTGAAATAGTTCCTTGGACTTCGTTGCTTCTCCTATCACCAGTTTCAAGAATCACACTTTGATCCCAGAAAAACCCTCTTGGAGCGAATTCTACCCTAGAGATATGTAATTTGAATAGATTCCTTCAACATGATATTCCGTGTTCCGTACATGTTACATGCATGACGGATTCGACATACATGCATTCCTGAGTTGTGACCATGTGGATTACTGATTTTTCATCCTCTATAAAAGGAATAATTTCATATAGACTCGTGTACACATTTTCACAAGCTTTCCCTAACACAAGTTTCGAATTCGTTCATTTTTCACAGAACAATAGTTCTGGAGTGTATTCAACCTAATAGATATATAATTTACATGAATTCCATCAACATGGCATTCCGGGTTCCGTACATGATACATGCATGACGGATTCGAGAAACATGCGTTTCTGAGTTGTGAGCATGTGGATTAGTGAACTTTCATCCACCAAAGAAGGCATATATTACACTTTGAAATATTTACTCTGACTTCATAAGTTTTTTGTATCACCAGGTTCTAAAATCGGACATTTGGCAGTGGAAAACACTCTTTGAGCGAATTCTCACCAATACACATGTAATTTACATTGTTTACATAAGCATGGCATTCCGTATTCCTAACATGTTTCATGCATCACGGATTCCTCAAACATGCATTTCTGAGCTCTGAACATGCGCATGACAGATGTTTCAACCACCAAACAAGTTACTTATGCACTTTGAAATAGTTCCTTGGACTTCATTGCTTCTCCTATCACCAGTTTCAAGAATCACACTTTGATCCCAGAAAAACCCTCTTGGAGCGAATTCTACCCTAGAGATATGAAATTTGAATAGATTCCTTCAACATGATATTCCGTGTTCCGTACATGTTACATGCATGACGGATTCGACATACATGCATTCCTGAGTTGTGAGCATGTGGATTACTGATTTTTCATCCTCTATAAAAGGAATAATTTCATATAGACTCGTGTACACATTTTCACAAGCTTTCCCTAACACAAGTTTCGAATTCGTTCATTTTTCACAGAACAATACTTCTGGATTGTATTCAACCTAATAGATATATAATTTACATGAATTCCATCAACATGGCATTCCGGGTTCCGTACATGATACATGCATGACGGATTCGAGAAACATGCGTTTCTGAGTTGTGAGCATGTGGATTAGTGAACTTTCATCCACCAAAGAAGGCATATATTACACTTTGAAATATTTACTCTGACTTCATAAGTTTTTTGTATCACCAGGTTCTAAAATCGGACATTTGGCAGTAGAAAACACTCTTTGAGCGAATTCTCACCAATACACATGTAATTTACATTGTTTACATAACCATGGCATTCCGTATTCCAAACATGTTTCATGCATCACGGATTCCTCAAACATGCATTTCTGAGCTGTGAACATGCGCATGACAGATGTTTCTACCACCAAACAAGTTATTATGCACTTTGAAATAGTTCCTTGGACTTCGTTGCTTCTCCTATCACCAGTTTCAAGAATCACACTTTGATCCCAGAAAAACCCTCTTGGAGCGAATTCTACCCTAGAGATATGTAATTTGAATAGATTCCTTCAACATGATATTCCGTGTTCCGTACATGTTACATGCATGACGGATTCGACATACATGCATTCCTGAGTTGTGACCATGTGGATTACTGATTTTTCATCCTCTATAAAAGGAATAATTTCATATAGACTCGTGTACACATTTTCACAAGCTTTCCCTAACACAAGTTTCGAATTCGTTCATTTTTCACAGAAGAATACTTCTGGAGTGTATTCAACCTAATAGATATATAATTTACATGAATTCCATCAACATGGCATTCCGGGTTCCGTACATGATACATGCATGACGGATTCGAGAAACATGCGTTTCTGAGTTGTGAGCATGTGGATTAGTGAACTTTCATCCACCAAAGAAGGCATATATTACACTTTGAAATATTTACTCTGACTTCATAAGTTTTTTGTATCACCAGGTTCTAAAATCGGACATTTGGCAGTGGAAAACACTCTTTGAGCGAATTCTCACCAATACACATGTAATTTACATTGTTTACATAACCATGGCATTCCGTATTCCGAACATGTTTCATGCATCACGGATTCCTCAAACATGCATTTCTGAGCTGTGAACATGCGCGTGACAGATGTTTCAACCACCAAACAAGTTACTTATGCACTTTGAAATAGTTCCTTGGACTTCGTTGCTTCTCCTATCACCAGTTTCAAGAATCACACTTTGATCCCAGAAAAACCCTCTTGGAGCGAATTCTACCCTAGAGATATGTAATTTGAATAGATTCCTTCAACATGATATTCCGTGTTCCGTACATGTTACATGCATGACGGATTCGACATACATGCATTCCTGAGTTGTGACCATGTGGATTACTGATTTTTCATCCTCTATAAAAGGAATAATTTCATATAGACTCGTGTACACATTTTCACAAGCTTTCCCTAACACAAGTTTCGAATTCGTTCATTTTTCACAGAACAATAGTTCTGGATTGTATTCAACCTAATAGATATATAATTTACATGAATTCCATCAACATGGCATTCCGGGTTCCGTACATGATACATGCATGACGGATTCGAGAAACATGCGTTTCTGAGTTGTGAGCATGTGGATTAGTGAACTTTCATCCACCAAAGAAGGCATATATTACACTTTGAAATATTTACTCTGACTTCATAAGTTTTTTGTATCACCAGGTTCTAAAATCGGACATTTGGCAGTAGAAAACACTCTTTGAGCGAATTCTCACCAATACACATGTAATTTACATTGTTTACATAACCATGGCATTCCGTATTCCAAACATGTTTCATGCATCACGGATTCCTCAAACATGCATTTCTGAGCTGTGAACATGCGCATGACAGATGTTTCTACCACCAAACAAGTTATTATGCACTTTGAAATAGTTCCTTGGACTTCGTTGCTTCTCCTATCACCAGTTTCAAGAATCACACTTTGATCCCAGAAAAACCCTCTTGGAGCGAATTCTACCCTAGAGATATGTAATTTGAATAGATTCCTTCAACATGATATTCCGTGTTCCGTACATGTTACATGCATGACGGATTCGACATACATGCATTCCTGAGTTGTGACCATGTGGATTACTGATTTTTCATCCTCTATAAAAGGAATAATTTCATATAGACTCGTGTACACATTTTCACAAGCTTTCCCTAACACAAGTTTCGAATTCGTTCATTTTTCACAGAAGAATACTTCTGGAGTGTATTCAACCTAATAGATATATAATTTACATGAATTCCATCAACATGGCATTCCGGGTTCCGTACATGATACATGCATGACGGATTCGAGAAACATGCGTTTCTGAGTTGTGAGCATGTGGATTAGTGAACTTTCATCCACCAAAGAAGGCATATATTACACTTTGAAATATTTACTCTGACTTCATAAGTTTTTTGTATCACCAGGTTCTAAAATCGGACATTTGGCAGTGGAAAACACTCTTTGAGCGAATTCTCACCAATACACATGTAATTTACATTGTTTACATAACCATGGCATTCCGTATTCCGAACATGTTTCATGCATCACGGATTCCTCAAACATGCATTTCTGAGCTGTGAACATGCGCGTGACAGATGTTTCAACCACCAAACAAGTTACTTATGCACTTTGAAATAGTTCCTTGGACTTCGTTGCTTCTCCTATCACCAGTTTCAAGAATCACACTTTGATCCCAGAAAAACCCTCTTGGAGCGAATTCTACCCTAGAGATATGTAATTTGAATAGATTCCTTCAACATGATATTCCGTGTTCCGTACATGTTACATGCATGACGGATTCGACATACATGCATTCCTGAGTTGTGAGCATGTGGATTACTGATTTTTCATCCTCTATAAAAGGAATAATTTCATATAGACTCGTGTACACATTTTCACAAGCTTTCCCTAACACAAGTTTCGAATTCGTTCATTTTTCACAGAACAATAGTTCTGGATTGTATTCAACCTAATAGATATATAATTTACATGAATTCCATCAACATGGCATTCCGGGTTCCGTACATGATACATGCATGACGGATTCGAGAAACATGCGTTTCTGAGTTGTGAGCATGTGGATTAGTGAACTTTCATCCACCAAAGAAGGCATATATTACACTTTGAAATATTTACTCTGACTTCATAAGTTTTTTGTATCACCAGGTTCTAAAATCGGACATTTGGCAGTGGAAAACACTCTTTGAGCGAATTCTCACCAATACACATGTAATTTACATTGTTTACATAACCATGGCATTCCGTATTCCGAACATGTTTCATGCATCACGGATTCCTCAAACATTCATTTCTGAGCTGTGAACATGCGCATGACAGATGTTTCAACCAACAAACAAGTTACTTATGCACTTTGAAATAGTTCCTTGGACTTCGTTGCTTCTCCTATCACCAGTTTCAAGAATCACACTTTGATCCCAGAAAAACCCTCTTGGAGCGAATTCTACCCTAGAGATATGTAATTTGAATAGATTCCTTCAACATGATATTCCGTGTTCCGTACATGTTACATGCATGACGGATTCGACATACATGCATTCCTGAGTTGTGACCATGTGGATTACTGATTTTTCATCCTCTATAAAAGGAATAATTTCATATAGACTCGTGTACACATTTTCACAAGCTTTCCCTAACACAAGTTTCGAATTCATTCATTTTTCACAGAAGACTACTTCTGGAGTGTATTCAACCTAATAGATATATAATTTACATGAATTCCATCAACATGGCATTCCGGGTTCCGTACATGATACATGCATGACGGATTCGAGAAACATGCGTTTCTGAGTTGTGAGCATGTGGATTAGTGAACTTTCATCCACCAAAGAAGGCATATATTACACTTTGAAATATTTACTCTGACTTCATAAGTTTTTTGTATCACCAGGTTCTAAAATCGGACATTTGGCAGTGGAAAACACTCTTTGAGTGAATTCTCACCAATACATATGTATTTTACATTGTTTACATAACCATGGCATTCCGTATTCCGAACATGTTTCATGCATCACGGATTCCTCAAACATGCATTTCTGAGCTGTGAACATGCGCATGACAGATGTTTCAACCAACAAACAAGTTACTTATGCACTTTGAAATAGTTCCTTGGACTTCGTTGCTTCTCCTATCACCAGTTTCAAGAATCACACTTTGATCCCAGAAAAACCCTCTTGGAGCGAATTCTACCCTAGAGATATGTAATTTGAATAGATTCCTTCAACATGATATTCCGTGTTCCGTACATGTTACATGCATGACGGATTCGACATACATGCATTCCTGAGTTGTGAGCATGTGGATTACTGATTTTTCATCCTCTATAAAAGGAATAATTTCATATAGACTCGTGTACACATTTTCACAAGCTTTCCCTAACACAAGTTTCGAATTCGTTCATTTTTCACAGAACAATACTTCTGGATTGTATTCAACCTAATAGATATATAATTTACATGAATTCCATCAACATGGCATTCCGGGTTCCGTACATGATACATGCATGACGGATTCGAGAAACATGCGTTTCTGAGTTGTGAGCATGTGGATTAGTGAACTTTCATCCACCAAAGAAGGCATATATTACACTTTGAAATATTTACTCTGACTTCATAAGTTTTTTGTATCACCAGGTTCTAAAATCGGACATTTGGCAGTAGAAAACACTCTTTGAGCGAATTCTCACCAATACACATGTAATTTACATTGTTTACATAACCATGGCATTCCGTATTCCAAACATGTTTCATGCATCACGGATTCCTCAAACATGCATTTCTGAGCTGTGAACATGCGCATGACAGATGTTTCTACCACCAAACAAGTTATTATGCACTTTGAAATAGTTCCTTGGACTTCGTTGCTTCTCCTATCACCAGTTTCAAGAATCACACTTTGATCCCAGAAAAACCCTCTTGGAGCGAATTCTACCCTAGAGATATGTAATTTGAATAGATTCCTTCAACATGATATTCCGTGTTCCGTACATGTTACATGCATGTCGGATTCGACATACATGCATTCCTGAGTTGTGACCATGTGGATTACTGATTTTTCATCCTCTATAAAAGGAATAATTTCATATAGACTCGTGTACACATTTTCACAAGCTTTCCCTAACACAAGTTTCGAATTCGTTCATTTTTCACAGAAGAATACTTCTGGAGTGTATTCAACCTAATAGATATATAATTTACATGAATTCCATCAACATGGCATTCCGGGTTCCGTACATGATACATGCATGACGGATTCGAGAAACATGCGTTTCTGAGTTGTGAGCATGTGGATTAGTGAACTTTCATCCACCAAAGAAGGCATATATTACACTTTGAAATATTTACTCTGACTTCATAAGTTTTTTGTATCACCAGGTTCTAAAATCGGACATTTGGCAGTGGAAAACACTCTTTGAGCGAATTCTCACCAATACACATGTAATTTACATTGTTTACATAACCATGGCATTCCGTATTCCGAACATGTTTCATGCATCACGGATTCCTCAAACATGCATTTCTGAGCTGTGAACATGCGCGTGACAGATGTTTCAACCACCAAACAAGTTACTTATGCACTTTGAAATAGTTCCTTGGACTTCGTTGCTTCTCCTATCACCAGTTTCAAGAATCACACTTTGATCCCAGAAAAACCCTCTTGGAGCGAATTCTACCCTAGAGATATGTAATTTGAATAGATTCCTTCAACATGATATTCCGTGTTCCGTACATGTTACATGCATGACGGATTCGACATACATGCATTCCTGAGTTGTGACCATGTGGATTACTGATTTTTCATCCTCTATAAAAGGAATAATTTCATATAGACTCGTGTACACATTTTCACAAGCTTTCCCTAACACAAGTTTCGAATTCGTTCATTTTTCACAGAACAATACTTCTGGATTGTATTCAACCTAATAGATATATAATTTACATGAATTCCATCAACATGGCATTCCAGGTTCCGTACATGATACATGCATGACGGATTCGAGAATCATGCGTTTCTGAGTTGTGAGCATGTGGATTAGTGAACTTTCATCCACCAAAGAAGGCATATATTACACTTTGAAATATTTACTCTGACTTCATAAGTTTTTTGTATCACCAGGTTCTAAAATCGGACATTTGGCAGTGGAAAACACTCTTTGAGCGAATTCTCACCAATACACATGTAATTTACATTGTTTACATAACCATGGCATTCCGTATTCCTAACATGTTTCATGCATCACGGATTCCTCAAACATGCATTTCTGAGCTCTGAACATGCCCATGACAGATGTTTCAACCACCAAACAAGTTACTTATGCACTTTGAAATAGTTCCTTGGACTTCATTGCTTCTCCTATCACCAGTTTCAAGAATCACACTTTGATCCCAGAAAAACCCTCTTGGAGCGAATTCTACCCTAGAGATATGTAATTTGAATAGATTCCTTCAACATGATATTCCGTGTTCCGTACATGTTACATGCATGACGGATTCGACATACATGCATTCCTGAGTTGTGAGCATGTGGATTACTGATTTTTCATCCTCTATAAAAGGAATAATTTCATATAGACTCGTGTACACATTTTCACAAGCTTTCCCTAACACAAGTTTCGAATTCGTTCATTTTTCACAGAACAATACTTCTGGATTGTATTCAACCTAATAGATATATAATTTACATGAATTCCATCAACATGGCATTCCGGGTTCCGTACATGATACATGCATGACGGATTCGAGAAACATGCGTTTCTGAGTTGTGAGCATGTGGATTAGTGAACTTTCATCCACCAAAGAAGGCATATATTACACTTTGAAATATTTACTCTGACTTCATAAGTTTTTTGTATCACCAGGTTCTAAAATCGGACATTTGGCAGTAGAAAACACTCTTTGAGCGAATTCTCACCAATACACATGTAATTTACATTGTTTACATAACCATGGCATTCCGTATTCCAAACATGTTTCATGCATCACGGATTCCTCAAACATGCATTTCTGAGCTGTGAACATGCGCATGACAGATGTTTCTACCACCAAACAAGTTATTATGCACTTTGAAATAGTTCCTTGGACTTCGTTGCTTCTCCTATCACCAGTTTCAAGAATCACACTTTGATCCCAGAAAAACCCTCTTGGAGCGAATTCTACCCTAGAGATATGTAATTTGAATAGATTCCTTCAACATGATATTCCATGTTCCGTACATGTTACATGCATGACGGATTCGACATACATGCATTCCTGAGTTGTGACCATGTGGATTACTGATTTTTCATCCTCTATAAAAGGAATAATTTCATATAGACTCGTGTACACATTTTCACAAGCTTTCCCTAACACAAGTTTCGAATTCGTTCATTTTTCACAGAACAATACTTCTGGAGTGTATTCAACCTAATAGATATATAATTTACATGAATTCCATCAACATGGCATTCCGGGTTCCGTAGATGATACATGCATGACGGATTCGAGAAACATGCGTTTCTGAGTTGTGAGCATGTGGATTAGTGAACTTTCATCCACCAAAGAAGGCATATATTACACTTTGAAATATTTACTCTGACTTCATAAGTTTTTTGTATCACCAGGTTCTAAAATCGGACATTTGGCAGTGGAAAACACTCTTTGAGCGAATTCTCACCAATACACATGTAATTTACATTGTTTACATAACCATGGCATTCCGTATTCCGAACATGTTTCATGCATCACGGATTCCTCAAACATGCATTTCTGAGCTGTGAACATGCGCGTGACAGATGTTTCAACCACCAAACAAGTTACTTATGCACTTTGAAATAGTTCCTTGGACTTCGTTGCTTCTCCTATCACCAGTTTCAAGAATCACACTTTGATCCCAGAAAAACCCTCTTGGAGCGAATTCTACCCTAGAGATATGTAATTTGAATAGATTCCTTCAACATGATATTCCGTGTTCCGTACATGTTACATGCATGACGGATTCGACATACATGCATTCCTGAGTTGTGACCATGTGGATTACTGATTTTTCATCCTCTATAAAAGGAATAATTTCATATAGACTCGTGTACACATTTTCACAAGCTTTCCCTAACACAAGTTTCGAATTCGTTCATTTTTCACAGAAGAATACTTCTGGAGTGTATTCAACCTAATAGATATATAATTTACATGAATTCCATCAACATGGCATTCCGGGTTCCGTACATGATACATGCATGACGGATTCGAGAAACATGCGTTTCTGAGTTGTGAGCATGTGGATTAGTGAACTTTCATCCACCAAAGAAGGCATATATTACACTTTGAAATATTTACTCTGACTTCATAAGTTTTTTGTATCACCAGGTTCTAAAATCGGACATTTGGCAGTGGAAAACACTCTTTGAGCGAATTCTCACCAATACACATGTAATTTACATTGTTTACATAACCATGGCATTCCGTATTCCGAACATGTTTCATGCATCACGGATTCCTCAAACATTCATTTCTGAGCTGTGAACATGCGCATGACAGATGTTTCAACCAACAAACAAGTTACTTATGCACTTTGAAATAGTTCCTTGGACTTCGTTGCTTCTCCTATCACCAGTTTCAAGAATCACACTTTGATCCCAGAAAAACCCTCTTGGAGCGAATTCTACCCTAGAGATATGTAATTTGAATAGATTCCTTCAACATGATATTCCGTGTTCCGTACATGTTACATGCATGACGGATTCGACATACATGCATTCCTGAGTTGTGAGCATGTGGATTACTGATTTTTCATCCTCTATAAAAGGAATAATTTCATATAGACTCGTGTACACATTTTCACAAGCTTTCCCTAACACAAGTTTCGAATTCGTTCATTTTTCACAGAACAATACTTCTGGATTGTATTCAACCTAATAGATATATAATTTACATGAAT
This sequence comes from Vicugna pacos, assembly GCF_048564905.1. NCBI lineage: Eukaryota > Metazoa > Chordata > Mammalia > Artiodactyla > Camelidae > Vicugna > Vicugna pacos. Next base: position 54,822,989 of record NW_027328741.1, read on the forward strand.
TCCATCAACATGGCATTCCGGGTTCCGTACATGATACATGCATGACGGATTCGAGAAACATGCGTTTCTGAGTTGTGAGCATGTGGATTAGTGAACTTTCATCCACCAAAGAAGGCATATATTACACTTTGAAATATTTACTCTGACTTCATAAGTTTTTTGTATCACCAGGTTCTAAAATCGGACATTTGGCAGTAGAAAACACTCTTTGAGCGAATTCTCACCAATACACATGTAATTTACATTGTTTACATAACCATGGCATTCCGTATTCCAAACATGTTTCATGCATCACGGATTCCTCAAACATGCATTTCTGAGCTGTGAACATGCACGTGACAGATGTTTCAACCACCAAACAAGTTACTTATGCACTTTGAAATAGTTCCTTGGACTTCGTTGCTTCTCCTATCACCAGTTTCAAGAATCACACTTTGATCCCAGAAAAACCCTCTTGGAGCGAATTCTACCCTAGAGATATGTAATTTGAATAGATTCCTTCAACATGATATTCCGTGTTCCGTACATGTTACATGCATGACGGATTCGACATACATGCATTCCTGAGTTGTGACCATGTGGATTACTGATTTTTCATCCTCTATAAAAGGAATAATTTCATATAGACTCGTGTACACATTTTCACAAGCTTTCCCTAACACAAGTTTCGAATTCGTTCATTTTTCACAGAACAATAGTTCTGGATTGTATTCAACCTAATAGATATATAATTTACATGAATTCCATCAACATGGCATTCCGGGTTCCGTACATGATACATGCATGACGGATTCGAGAAACATGCGTTTCTGAGTTGTGAGCATGTGGATTAGTGAACTTTCATCCACCAAAGAAGGCATATATTACACTTTGAAATATTTACTCTGACTTCATAAGTTTTTTGTATCACCAGGTTCTAAAATCGGACATTTGGCAGTGGAAAACACTCTTTGAGCGAATTCTCACCAATACACATGTAATTTACATTGTTTACATAACCATGGCATTCCGTATTCCGAACATGTTTCATGCATCACGGATTCCTCAAACATTCATTTCTGAGCTGTGAACATGCGCATGACAGATGTTTCAACCAACAAACAAGTTACTTATGCACTTTGAAATAGTTCCTTGGACTTCGTTGCTTCTCCTATCACCAGTTTCAAGAATCACACTTTGATCCCAGAAAAACCCTCTTGGAGCGAATTCTACCCTAGAGATATGTAATTTGAATAGATTCCTTCAACATGATATTCCGTGTTCCGTACATGTTACATGCATGACGGATTCGACATACATGCATTCCTGAGTTGTGACCATGTGGATTACTGATTTTTCATCCTCTATAAAAGGAATAATTTCATATAGACTCGTGTACACATTTTCACAAGCTTTCCCTAACACAAGTTTCGAATTCATTCATTTTTCACAGAAGACTACTTCTGGAGTGTATTCAACCTAATAGATATATAATTTACATGAATTCCATCAACATGGCATTCCGGGTTCCGTACATGATACATGCATGACGGATTCGAGAAACATGCGTTTCTGAGTTGTGAGCATGTGGATTAGTGAACTTTCATCCACCAAAGAAGGCATATATTACACTTTGAAATATTTACTCTGACTTCATAAGTTTTTTGTATCACCAGGTTCTAAAATCGGACATTTGGCAGTGGAAAACACTCTTTGAGTGAATTCTCACCAATACACATGTATTTTACATTGTTTACATAACCATGGCATTCCGTATTCCGAACATGTTTCATGCATCACGGATTCCTCAAACATGCATTTCTGAGCTGTGAACATGCGCGTGACAGATGTTTCAACCACCAAACAAGTTACTTATGCACTTTGAAATAGTTCCTTGGACTTCGTTGCTTCTCCTATCACCAGTTTCAAGAATCACACTTTGATCCCAGAAAAACCCTCTTGGAGCGAATTCTACCCTAGAGATATGTAATTTGAATAGATTCCTTCAACATGATATTCCGTGTTCCGTACATGTTACATGCATGACGGATTCGACATACATGCATTCCTGAGTTGTGACCATGTGGATTACTGATTTTTCATCCTCTATAAAAGGAATAATTTCATATAGACTCGTGTACACATTTTCACAAGCTTTCCCTAACACAAGTTTCGAATTCGTTCATTTTTCACAGAACAATAGTTCTGGATTGTATTCAACCTAATAGATATATAATTTACATGAATTCCATCAACATGGCATTCCGGGTTCCGTACATGATACATGCATGACGGATTCGAGAAACATGCGTTTCTGAGTTGTGAGCATGTGGATTAGTGAACTTTCATCCACCAAAGAAGGCATATATTACACTTTGAAATATTTACTCTGACTTCATAAGTTTTTTGTATCACCAGGTTCTAAAATCGGACATTTGGCAGTGGAAAACACTCTTTGAGCGAATTCTACCAATACACATGTAATTTACATTGTTTACATAACCATGGCATTCCGTATTCCGAACATGTTTCATGCATCACGGATTCCTCAAACATGCATTTCTGAGCTGTGAACATGCGCATGACAGATGTTTCAACCACCAAACAAGTTACTTATGCACTTTGAAATAGTTCCTTGGACTTCATAGCTTCTCCTATCACCAGTTTCAAGAATCACACTTTGATCCCAGAAAAACCCTCTTGGAGCGAATTCTACCCTAGAGATATGTAATTTGAATAGATTCCTTCAACATGATATTCCGTGTTCCGTACATGTTACATGCATGACGGATTCGACATACATGCATTCCTGAGTTGTGAGCATGTGGATTACTGATTTTTCATCCTGTATAAAAGGAATAATTTCATATAGACTCGTGTACACATTTTCACAAGCTTTCCCTAACACAAGTTTCGAATTCGTTCATTTTTCACAGAACAATACTTCTGGATTGTATTCAACCTAATAGATATATAATTTACATGAATTCCATCAACATGGCATTCCGGGTTCCGTACATGATACATGCATGACGGATTCGAGAAACATGCGTTTCTGAGTTGTGAGCATGTGGATTAGTGAACTTTCATCCACCAAAGAAGGCATATATTACACTTTGAAATATTTACTCTGACTTCATAAGTTTTTTGTATCACCAGGTTCTAAAATCGGACATTTGGCAGTGGAAAACACACTTTGAGCGAATTCTCACCAATACACATGTAATTTACATTGTTTACATAACCATGGCATTCCGTATTCCGAACATGTTTCATGCATCACGGATTCCTCAAACATGCATTTCTGAGCTGTGAACATGCGCATGAGAGATGTTTCAACCACCAAACAAGTTACTTATGCACTTTGAAATAGTTCCTTGGACTTCATTGCTTCTCCTATCACCAGTTTCAAGAATCATACTTTGATCCCAGAAAATCCCTCTTGGAGCGAATTCTACCCTAGAGATATGTAATTTGAATAGATTCCTTCAACATGATATTCCGTGTTCCGTACATGTTACATGCATGACGGATTCGACATACATGCATTCCTGAGTTGTGACCATGTGGATTACTGATTTTTCATCCTCTATAAAAGGAATAATTTCATATAGACTCGTGTACACATTTTCACAAGCTTTCCCTAACACAAGTTTCGAATTCGTTCATTTTTCACAGAACAATACTTCTGGATTGTATTCAACCTAATAGATATATAATTTACATGAATTCCATCAACATGGCATTCCGGGTTCCGTACATGATACATGCATGACGGATTCGAGAAACATGCGTTTCTGAGTTGTGAGCATGTGGATTAGTGAACTTTCATCCACCAAAGAAGGCATATATTACACTTTGAAATATTTACTCTGACTTCATAAGTTTTTTGTATCACCAGGTTCTAAAATCGGACATTTGGCAGTAGAAAACACTCTTTGAGCGAATTCTCACCAATACACATGTAATTTACATTGTTTACATAACCATGGCATTCCGTATTCCAAACATGTTTCATGCATCACGGATTCCTCAAACATGCATTTCTGAGCTGTGAACATGCGCATGACAGATGTTTCTACCACCAAACAAGTTATTATGCACTTTGAAATAGTTCCTTGGACTTCGTTGCTTCTCCTATCACCAGTTTCAAGAATCACACTTTGATCCCAGAAAAACCCTCTTGGAGCGAATTCTACCCTAGAGATATGTAATTTGAATAGATTCCTTCAACATGATATTCCGTGTTCCGTACATGTTACATGCATGACGGATTCGACATACATGCATTCCTGAGTTGTGACCATGTGGATTACTGATTTTTCATCCTCTATAAAAGGAATAATTTCATATAGACTCGTGTACACATTTTCACAAGCTTTCCCTAACACAAGTTTCGAATTCGTTCATTTTTCACAGAACAATACTTCTGGATTGTATTCAACCTAATAGATATATAATTTACATGAATTCCATCAACATGGCATTCCGGGTTCCGTACATGATACATGCATGACGGATTCGAGAAACATGCGTTTCTGAGTTGTGAGCATGTGGATTAGTGAACTTTCATCCACCAAAGAAGGCATATATTACACTTTGAAATATTTACTCTGACTTCATAAGTTTTTTGTATCACCAGGTTCTAAAATCGGACATTTGGCAGTAGAAAACACTCTTTGAGCGAATTCTCACCAATACACATGTAATTTACATTGTTTACATAACCATGGCATTCCGTATTCCAAACATGTTTCATGCATCACGGATTCCTGAAACATGCATTTCTGAGCTGTGAACATGCGCATGACAGATGTTTCTACCACCAAACAAGTTATTATGCACTTTGAAATAGTTCCTTGGACTTCGTTGCTTCTCCTATCACCAGTTTCAAGAATCACACTTTGATCCCAGAAAAACCCTCTTGGAGCGAATTCTACCCTAGAGATATGTAATTTGAATAGATTCCTTCAACATGATATTCCGTGTTCCGTACATGTTACATGCATGACGGATTCGACATACATGCATTCCTGAGTTGTGACCATGTGGATTACTGATTTTTCATCCTCTATAAAAGGAATAATTTCATATAGACTCGTGTACACATTTTCACAAGCTTTCCCTAACACAAGTTTCGAATTCGTTCATTTTTCACAGAAGAATACTTCTGGAGTGTATTCAACCTAATAGATATATAATTTACATGAATTCCATCAACATGGCATTCCGGGTTCCGTACATGATACATGCATGACGGATTCGAGAAACATGCGTTTCTGAGTTGTGAGCATGTGGATTAGTGAACTTTCATCCACCAAAGAAGGCATATATTACACTTTGAAATATTTACTCTGACTTCATAAGTTTTTTGTATCACCAGGTTCTAAAATCGGACATTTGGCAGTGGAAAACACTCTTTGAGCGAATTCTCACCAATACACATGTAATTTACATTGTTTACATAACCATGGCATTCCGTATTCCGAACATGTTTCATGCATCACGGATTCCTCAAACATGCATTTCTGAGCTGTGAACATGCGCATGACAGATGTTTCAACCACCAAACAAGTTACTTATGCACTTTGAAATAGTTCCTTGGACTTCATTGCTTCTCCTATCACCAGTTTCAAGAATCACACTTTGATCCCAGAAAAACCCTCTTGGAGCGAATTCTACCCTAGAGATATGTAATTTGAATAGATTCCTTCAACATGATATTCCGTGTTCCGTACATGTTACATGCATGACGGATTCGACATACATGCATTCCTGAGTTGTGAGCATGTGGATTACTGATTTTTCATCCTCTATAAAAGGAATAATTTCATATAGACTCGTGTACACATTTTCACAAGCTTTCCCTAACACAAGTTTCGAATTCGTTCATTTTTCACAGAACAATACTTCTGGATTGTATTCAACCTAATAGATATATAATTTACATGAATTCCATCAACATGGCATTCCGGGTTCCGTACATGATACATGCATGACGGATTCGAGAAACATGCGTTTCTGAGTTGTGAGCATGTGGATTAGTGAACTTTCATCCACCAAAGAAGGCATATATTACACTTTGAAATATTTACTCTGACTTCATAAGTTTTTTGTATCACCAGGTTCTAAAATCGGACATTTGGCAGTGGAAAACACACTTTGAGCGAATTCTCACCAATACACATGTAATTTACATTGTTTACATAACCATGGCATTCCGTATTCCGAACATGTTTCATGCATCACGGATTCCTCAAACATGCATTTCTGAGCTGTGAACATGCGCATGAGAGATGTTTCAACCACCAAACAAGTTACTTATGCACTTTGAAATAGTTCCTTGGACTTCATTGCTTCTCCTATCACCAGTTTCAAGAATCATACTTTGATCCCAGAAAAACCCTCTTGGAGCGAATTCTACCCTAGAGATATGTAATTTGAATAGATTCCTTCAACATGATATTCCGTGTTCCGTACATGTTACATGCATGACGGATTCGACATACATGCATTCCTGAGTTGTGACCATGTGGATTACTGATTTTTCATCCTCTATAAAAGGAATAATTTCATATAGACTCGTGTACACATTTTCACAAGCTTTCCCTAACACAAGTTTCGAATTCGTTCATTTTTCACAGAAGAATACTTCTGGAGTGTATTCAACCTAATAGATATATAATTTACATGAATTCCATCAACATGGCATTCCGGGTTCCGTACATGATACATGCATGACGGATTCGAGAAACATGCGTTTCTGAGTTGTGAGCATGTGGATTAGTGAACTTTCATCCACCAAAGAAGGCATATATTACACTTTGAAATATTTACTCTGACTTCATAAGTTTTTTGTATCACCAGGTTCTAAAATCGGACATTTGGCAGTAGAAAACACTCTTTGAGCGAATTCTCACCAATACACATGTAATTTACATTGTTTACATAACCATGGCATTCCGTATTCCAAACATGTTTCATGCATCACGGATTCCTCAAACATGCATTTCTGAGCTGTGAACATGCGCATGACAGATGTTTCTACCACCAAACAAGTTATTATGCACTTTGAAATAGTTCCTTGGACTTCGTTGCTTCTCCTATCACCAGTTTCAAGAATCACACTTTGATCCCAGAAAAACCCTCTTGGAGCGAATTCTACCCTAGAGATATGTAATTTGAATAGATTCCTTCAACATGATATTCCGTGTTCCGTACATGTTACATGCATGACGGATTCGACATACATGCATTCCTGAGTTGTGACCATGTGGATTACTGATTTTTCATCCTCTATAAAAGGAATAATTTCATATAGACTCGTGTACACATTTTCACAAGCTTTCCCTAACACAAGTTTCGAATTCGTTCATTTTTCACAGAACAATACTTCTGGATTGTATTCAACCTAATAGATATATAATTTACATGAATTCCATCAACATGGCATTCCGGGTTCCGTACATGATACATGCATGACGGATTCGAGAAACATGCGTTTCTGAGTTGTGAGCATGTGGATTAGTGAACTTTCATCCACCAAAGAAGGCATATATTACACTTTGAAATATTTACTCTGACTTCATAAGTTTTTTGTATCACCAGGTTCTAAAATCGGACATTTGGCAGTAGAAAACACTCTTTGAGCGAATTCTCACCAATACACATGTAATTTACATTGTTTACATAACCATGGCATTCCGTATTCCAAACATGTTTCATGCATCACGGATTCCTCAAACATGCATTTCTGAGCTGTGAACATGCGCATGACAGATGTTTCTACCACCAAACAAGTTATTATGCACTTTGAAATAGTTCCTTGGACTTCGTTGCTTCTCCTATCACCAGTTTCAAGAATCACACTTTGATCCCAGAAAAACCCTCTTGGAGCGAATTCTACCCTAGAGATATGTAATTTGAATAGATTCCTTCAACATGATATTCCGTGTTCCGTACATGTTACATGCATGACGGATTCGACATACATGCATTCCTGAGTTGTGACCATGTGGATTACTGATTTTTCATCCTCTATAAAAGGAATAATTTCATATAGACTCGTGTACACATTTTCACAAGCTTTCCCTAACACAAGTTTCGAATTCGTTCATTTTTCACAGAAGAATACTTCTGGAGTGTATTCAACCTAATAGATATATAATTTACATGAATTCCATCAACATGGCATTCCGGGTTCCGTACATGATACATGCATGACGGATTCGAGAAACATGCGTTTCTGAGTTGTGAGCATGTGGATTAGTGAACTTTCATCCACCAAAGAAGGCATATATTACACTTTGAAATATTTACTCTGACTTCATAAGTTTTTTGTATCACCAGGTTCTAAAATCGGACATTTGGCAGTGGAAAACACTCTTTGAGCGAATTCTCACCAATACACATGTAATTTACATTGTTTACATAACCATGGCATTCCGTATTCCGAACATGTTTCATGCATCACGGATTCCTCAAACATGCATTTCTGAGCTGTGAACATGCGCGTGACAGATGTTTCAACCACCAAACAAGTTACTTATGCACTTTGAAATAGTTCCTTGGACTTCGTTGCTTCTCCTATCACCAGTTTCAAGAATCACACTTTGATCCCAGAAAAACCCTCTTGGAGCGAATTCTACCCTAGAGATATGTAATTTGAATAGATTCCTTCAACATGATATTCCGTGTTCCGTACATGTTACATGCATGACGGATTCGACATACATGCATTCCTGAGTTGTGAGCATGTGGATTACTGATTTTTCATCCTCTATAAAAGGAATAATTTCATATAGACTCGTGTACACATTTTCACAAGCTTTCCCTAACACAAGTTTCGAATTCGTTCATTTTTCACAGAACAATACTTCTGGATTGTATTCAACCTAATAGATATATAATTTACATGAATTCCATCAACATGGCATTCCGGGTTCCGTACATGATACATGCATGACGGATTCGAGAAACATGCGTTTCTGAGTTGTGAGCATGTGGATTAGTGAACTTTCATCCACCAAAGAAGGCATATATTACACTTTGAAATATTTACTCTGACTTCATAAGTTTTTTGTATCACCAGGTTCTAAAATCGGACATTTGGCAGTGGAAAACACACTTTGAGCGAATTCTCACCAATACACATGTAATTTACATTGTTTACATAACCATGGCATTCCGTATTCCGAACATGTTTCATGCATCACGGATTCCTCAAACATGCATTTCTGAGCTGTGAACATGCGCATGAGAGATGTTTCAACCACCAAACAAGTTACTTATGCACTTTGAAATAGTTCCTTGGACTTCATTGCTTCTCCTATCACCAGTTTCAAGAATCATACTTTGATCCCAGAAAAACCCTCTTGGAGCGAATTCTACCCTAGAGATATGTAATTTGAATAGATTCCTTCAACATGATATTCCGTGTTCCGTACATGTTACATGCATGACGGATTCGACATACATGCATTCCTGAGTTGTGACCATGTGGATTACTGATTTTTCATCCTCTATAAAAGGAATAATTTCATATAGACTCGTGTACACATTTTCACAAGCTTTCCCTAACACAAGTTTCGAATTCGTTCATTTTTCACAGAAGAATACTTCTGGAGTGTATTCAACCTAATAGATATATAATTTACATGAATTCCATCAACATGGCATTCCGGGTTCCGTACATGATACATGCATGACGGATTCGAGAAACATGCGTTTCTGAGTTGTGAGCATGTGGATTAGTGAACTTTCATCCACCAAAGAAGGCATATATTACACTTTGAAATATTTACTCTGACTTCATAAGTTTTTTGTATCACCAGGTTCTAAAATCGGACATTTGGCAGTAGAAAACACTCTTTGAGCGAATTCTCACCAATACACATGTAATTTACATTGTTTACATAACCATGGCATTCCGTATTCCAAACATGTTTCATGCATCACGGATTCCTCAAACATGCATTTCTGAGCTGTGAACATGCGCATGACAGATGTTTCTACCACCAAACAAGTTATTATGCACTTTGAAATAGTTCCTTGGACTTCGTTGCTTCTCCTATCACCAGTTTCAAGAATCACACTTTGATCCCAGAAAAACCCTCTTGGAGCGAATTCTACCCTAGAGATATGTAATTTGAATAGATTCCTTCAACATGATATTCCGTGTTCCGTACATGTTACATGCATGACGGATTCGACATACATGCATTCCTGAGTTGTGACCATGTGGATTACTGATTTTTCATCCTCTATAAAAGGAATAATTTCATATAGACTCGTGTACACATTTTCACAAGCTTTCCCTAACACAAGTTTCGAATTCGTTCATTTTTCACAGAACAATACTTCTGGATTGTATTCAACCTAATAGATATATAATTTACATGAATTCCATCAACATGGCATTCCGGGTTCCGTACATGATACATGCATGACGGATTCGAGAAACATGCGTTTCTGAGTTGTGAGCATGTGGATTAGTGAACTTTCATCCACCAAAGAAGGCATATATTACACTTTGAAATATTTACTCTGACTTCATAAGTTTTTTGTATCACCAGGTTCTAAAATCGGACATTTGGCAGTAGAAAACACTCTTTGAGCGAATTCTCACCAATACACATGTAATTTACATTGTTTACATAACCATGGCATTCCGTATTCCAAACATGTTTCATGCATCACGGATTCCTCAAACATGCATTTCTGAGCTGTGAACATGCGCATGACAGATGTTTCTACCACCAAACAAGTTATTATGCACTTTGAAATAGTTCCTTGGACTTCGTTGCTTCTCCTATCACCAGTTTCAAGAATCACACTTTGATCCCAGAAAAACCCTCTTGGAGCGAATTCTACCCTAGAGATATGTAATTTGAATAGATTCCTTCAACATGATATTCCGTGTTCCGTACATGTTACATGCATGACGGATTCGACATACATGCATTCCTGAGTTGTGACCATGTGGATTACTGATTTTTCATCCTCTATAAAAGGAATAATTTCATATAGACTCGTGTACACATTTTCACAAGCTTTCCCTAACACAAGTTTCGAATTCGTTCATTTTTCACAGAAGAATACTTCTGGAGTGTATTCAACCTAATAGATATATAATTTACATGAATTCCATCAACATGGCATTCCGGGTTCCGTACATGATACATGCATGACGGATTCGAGAAACATGCGTTTCTGAGTTGTGAGCATGTGGATTAGTGAACTTTCATCCACCAAAGAAGGCATATATTACACTTTGAAATATTTACTCTGACTTCATAAGTTTTTTGTATCACCAGGTTCTAAAATCGGACATTTGGCAGTGGAAAACACTCTTTGAGCGAATTCTCACCAATACACATGTAATTTACATTGTTTACATAACCATGGCATTCCGTATTCCGAACATGTTTCATGCATCACGGATTCCTCAAACATGCATTTCTGAGCTGTGAACATGCGCGTGACAGATGTTTCAACCACCAAACAAGTTACTTATGCACTTTGAAATAGTTCCTTGGACTTCGTTGCTTCTCCTATCACCAGTTTCAAGAATCACACTTTGATCCCAGAAAAACCCTCTTGGAGCGAATTCTACCCTAGAGATATGTAATTTGAATAGATTCCTTCAACATGATATTCCGTGTTCCGTACATGTTACATGCATGACGGATTCGACATACATGCATTCCTGAGTTGTGACCATGTGGATTACTGATTTTTCATCCTCTATAAAAGGAATAATTTCATATAGACTCGTGTACACATTTTCACAAGCTTTCCCTAACACAAGTTTCGAATTCGTTCATTTTTCACAGAACAATAGTTCTGGATTGTATTCAACCTAATAGATATATAATTTACATGAATTCCATCAACATGGCATTCCGGGTTCCGTACATGATACATGCATGACGGATTCGAGAAACATGCGTTTCTGAGTTGTGAGCATGTGGATTAGTGAACTTTCATCCACCAAAGAAGGCATATATTACACTTTGAAATATTTACTCTGACTTCATAAGTTTTTTGTATCACCAGGTTCTAAAATCGGACATTTGGCAGTGGAAAACACTCTTTGAGCGAATTCTCACCAATACACATGTAATTTACATTGTTTACATAACCATGGCATTCCGTATTCCGAACATGTTTCATGCATCACGGATTCCTCAAACATGCATTTCTGAGCTGTGAACATGCGCATGACAGATGTTTCAACCACCAAACAAGTTACTTATGCACTTTGAAATAGTTCCTTGGACTTCATTGCTTCTCCTATCACCAGTTTCAAGAATCACACTTTGATCCCAGAAAAACCCTCTTGGAGCGAATTCTACCCTAGAGATATGTAATTTGAATAGATTCCTTCAACATGATATTCCGTGTTCCGTACATGTTACATGCATGACGGATTCGACATACATGCATTCCTGAGTTGTGAGCATGTGGATTACTGATTTTTCATCCTGTATAAAAGGAATAATTTCATATAGACTCGTGTACACATTTTCACAAGCTTTCCCTAACACAAGTTTCGAATTCGTTCATTTTTCACAGAACAATACTTCTGGATTGTATTCAACCTAATAGATATATAATTTACATGAATTCCATCAACATGGCATTCCGGGTTCCGTACATGATACATGCATGACGGATTCGAGAAACATGCGTTTCTGAGTTGTGAGCATGTGGATTAGTGAACTTTCATCCACCAAAGAAGGCATATATTACACTTTGAAATATTTACTCTGACTTCATAAGTTTTTTGTATCACCAGGTTCTAAAATCGGACATTTGGCAGTGGAAAACACACTTTGAGCGAATTCTCACCAATACACATGTAATTTACATTGTTTACATAACCATGGCATTCCGTATTCCGAACATGTTTCATGCATCACGGATTCCTCAAACATGCATTTCTGAGCTGTGAACATGCGCATGACAGATGTTTCAACCACCAAACAAGTTACTTATGCACTTTGAAATAGTTCCTTGGACTTCATTGCTTCTCCTATCACCAGTTTCAAGAATCATACTTTGATCCCAGAAAAACCCTCTTGGAGCGAATTCTACCCTAGAGATATGTAATTTGAATAGATTCCTTCAACATGATATTCCGTGTTCCGTACATGTTACATGCATGACGGATTCGACATACATGCATTCCTGAGTTGTGACCATGTGGATTACTGATTTTTCATCCTCTATAAAAGGAATAATTTCATATAGACTCGTGTACACATTTTCACAAGCTTTCCCTAACACAAGTTTCGAATTCGTTCATTTTTCACAGAACAATACTTCTGGATTGTATTCAACCTAATAGATATATAATTTACATGAATTCCATCAACATGGCATTCCGGGTTCCGTACATGATACATGCATGACGGATTCGAGAAACATGCGTTTCTGAGTTGTGAGCATGTGGATTAGTGAACTTTCATCCACCAAAGAAGGCATATATTACACTTTGAAATATTTACTCTGACTTCATAAGTTTTTTGTATCACCAGGTTCTAAAATCGGACATTTGGCAGTAGAAAACACTCTTTGAGCGAATTCTCACCAATACACATGTAATTTACATTGTTTACATAACCATGGCATTCCGTATTCCAAACATGTTTCATGCATCACGGATTCCTCAAACATGCATTTCTGAGCTCTGAACATGCGCATGACAGATGTTTCTACCACCAAACAAGTTATTATGCACTTTGAAATAGTTCCTTGGACTTCGTTGCTTCTCCTATCACCAGTTTCAAGAATCACACTTTGATCCCAGAAAAACCCTCTTGGAGCGAATTCTACCCTAGAGATATGTAATTTGAATAGATTCCTTCAACATGATATTCCGTGTTCCGTACATGTTACATGCATGACGGATTCGACATACATGCATTCCTGAGTTGTGACCATGTGGATTACTGATTTTTCATCCTCTATAAAAGGAATAATTTCATATAGACTCGTGTACACATTTTCACAAGCTTTCCCTAACACAAGTTTCGAATTCGTTCATTTTTCACAGAAGAATACTTCTGGAGTGTATTCAACCTAATAGATATATAATTTACATGAATTCCATCAACATGGCATTCCGGGTTCCGTACATGATACATGCATGACGGATTCGAGAAACATGCGTTTCTGAGTTGTGAGCATGTGGATTAGTGAACTTTCATCCACCAAAGAAGGCATATATTACACTTTGAAATATTTACTCTGACTTCATAAGTTTTTTGTATCACCAGGTTCTAAAATCGGACATTTGGCAGTGGAAAACACTCTTTGAGCGAATTCTCACCAATACACATGTAATTTACATTGTTTACATAACCATGGCATTCCGTATTCCGAACATGTTTCATGCATCACGGATTCCTCAAACATGCATTTCTGAGCTGTGAACATGCGCGTGACAGATGTTTCAACCACCAAACAAGTTACTTATGCACTTTGAAATAGTTCCTTGGACTTCGTTGCTTCTCCTATCACCAGTTTCAAGAATCACACTTTGATCCCAGAAAAACCCTCTTGGAGCGAATTCTACCCTAGAGATATGTAATTTGAATAGATTCCTTCAACATGATATTCCGTGTTCCGTACATGTTACATGCATGACGGATTCGACATACATGCATTCCTGAGTTGTGACCATGTGGATTACTGATTTTTCATCCTCTATAAAAGGAATAATTTCATATAGACTCGTGTACACATTTTCACAAGCTTTCCCTAACACAAGTTTCGAATTCGTTCATTTTTCACAGAACAATAGTTCTGGATTGTATTCAACCTAATAGATATATAATTTACATGAATTCCATCAACATGGCATTCCGGGTTCCGTACATGATACATGCATGACGGATTCGAGAAACATGCGTTTCTGAGTTGTGAGCATGTGGATTAGTGAACTTTCATCCACCAAAGAAGGCATATATTACACTTTGAAATATTTACTCTGACTTCATAAGTTTTTTGTATCACCAGGTTCTAAAATCGGACATTTGGCAGTGGAAAACACACTTTGAGCGAATTCTCACCAATACACATGTAATTTACATTGTTTACATAACCATGGCATTCCGTATTCCGAACATGTTTCATGCATCACGGATTCCTCAAACATGCATTTCTGAGCTGTGAACATGCGCGTGACAGATGTTTCAACCACCAAACAAGTTACTTATGCACTTTGAAATAGTTCCTTGGACTTCGTTGCTTCTCCTATCACCAGTTTCAAGAATCACACTTTGATCCCAGAAAAACCCTCTTGGAGCGAATTCTACCCTAGAGATATGTAATTTGAATAGATTCCTTCAACATGATATTCCGTGTTCCGTACATGTTACATGCATGACGGATTCGACATACATGCATTCCTGAGTTGTGACCATGTGGATTACTGATTTTTCATCCTCTATAAAAGGAATAATTTCATATAGACTCGTGTACACATTTTCACAAGCTTTCCCTAACACAAGTTTCGAATTCGTTCATTTTTCACAGAAGAATACTTCTGGAGTGTATTCAACCTAATAGATATATAATTTACATGAATTCCATCAACATGGCATTCCGGGTTCCGTACATGATACATGCATGACGGATTCGAGAAACATGCGTTTCTGAGTTGTGAGCATGTGGATTAGTGAACTTTCATCCACCAAAGAAGGCATATATTACACTTTGAAATATTTACTCTGACTTCATAAGTTTTTTGTATCACCAGATTCTAAAATCGGACATTTGTCAGTGGAAAACACTCTTTGAGCGAATTCTCACCAATACACATGTAATTTACATTGTTTACATAACCATGGCATTCCGTATTCCGAACATGTTTCATGCATCACGGATTCCTCAAACATGCATTTCTGAGCTGTGAACATGCGCGTGACAGATGTTTCAACCACCAAACAAGTTACTTATGCACTTTGAAATAGTTCCTTGGACTTCGTTGCTTCTCCTATCACCAGTTTCAAGAATCACACTTTGATCCCAGAAAAACCCTCTTGGAGCGAATTCTACCCTAGAGATATGTAATTTGAATAGATTCCTTCAACATGATATTCCGTGTTCCGTACATGTTACATGCATGACGGATTCGACATACATGCATTCCTGAGTTGTGACCATGTGGATTACTGATTTTTCATCCTCTATAAAAGGAATAATTTCATATAGACTCGTGTACACATTTTCACAAGCTTTCCCTAACACAAGTTTCGAATTCATTCATTTTTCACAGAAGACTACTTCTGGAGTGTATTCAACCTAATAGATATATAATTTACATGAATTCCATCAACATGGCATTCCGGGTTCCGTACATGATACATGCATGACGGATTCGAGAAACATGCGTTTCTGAGTTGTGAGCATGTGGATTAGTGAACTTTCATCCACCAAAGAAGGCATATATTACACTTTGAAATATTTACTCTGACTTCATAAGTTTTTTGTATCACCAGGTTCTAAAATCGGACATTTGGCAGTGGAAAACACACTTTGAGCGAATTCTCACCAATACACATGTAATTTACATTGTTTACATAACCATGGCATTCCGTATTCCGAACATGTTTCATGCATCACGGATTCCTCAAACATGCATTTCTGAGCTGTGAACATGCGCGTGACAGATGTTTCAACCACCAAACAAGTTACTTATGCACTTTGAAATATTTCCTTGGACTTCGTTGCTTCTCCTATCACCAGTTTCAAGAATCACACTTTGATCCCAGAAAAACCCTCTTGGAGCGAATTCTACCCTAGAGATATGTAATTTGAATAGATTCCTTCAACATGATATTCCGTGTTCCGTACATGTTACATGCATGACGGATTCGACATACATGCATTCCTGAGTTGTGACCATGTGGATTACTGATTTTTCATCCTCTATAAAAGGAATAATTTCATATAGACTCGTGTACACATTTTCACAAGCTTTCCCTAACACAAGTTTCGAATTCATTCATTTTTCACAGAAGACTACTTCTGGAGTGTATTCAACCTAATAGATATATAATTTACATGAATTCCATCAACATGGCATTCCGGGTTCCGTACATGATACATGCATGACGGATTCGAGAAACATGCGTTTCTGAGTTGTGAGCATGTGGATTAGTGAACTTTCATCCACCAAAGAAGGCATATATTACACTTTGAAATATTTACTCTGACTTCATAAGTTTTTTGTATCACCAGGTTCTAAAATCGGACATTTGGCAGTGGAAAACACACTTTGAGCGAATTCTCACCAATACACATGTAATTTACATTGTTTACATAACCATGGCATTCCGTATTCCGAACATGTTTCATGCATCACGGATTCCTCAAACATGCATTTCTGAGCTGTGAACATGCGCGTGACAGATGTTTCAACCACCAAACAAGTTACTTATGCACTTTGAAATATTTCCTTGGACTTCGTTGCTTCTCCTATCACCAGTTTCAAGAATCACACTTTGATCCCAGAAAAACCCTCTTGGAGCGAATTCTAACCTAGAGATATGTAATTTGAATAGATTCCTTCAACATGATATTCCGTGTTCCGTACATGTTACATGCATGACGGATTCGACATACATGCATTCCTGAGTTGTGACCATGTGGATTACTGATTTTTCATCCTCTATAAAAGGAATAATTTCATATAGACTCGTGTACACATTTTCACAAGCTTTCCCTAACACAAGTTTCGAATTCGTTCATTTTTCACAGAAGAATACTTCTGGAGTGTATTCAACCTAATAGATATATAATTTACATGAATTCCATCAACATGGCATTCCGGGTTCCGTACATGATACATGCATGACGGATTCGAGAAACATGCGTTTCTGAGTTGTGAGCATGTGGATTAGTGAACTTTCATCCACCAAAGAAGGCATATATTACACTTTGAAATATTTACTCTGACTTCATAAGTTTTTTGTATCACCAGGTTCTAAAATCGGACATTTGGCAGTGGAAAACACACTTTGAGCGAATTCTCACCAATACACATGTAATTTACATTGTTTACATAACCATGGCATTCCGTATTCCGAACATGTTTCATGCATCACGGATTCCTCAAACATGCATTTCTGAGCTGTGAACATGCGCGTGACAGATGTTTCAACCACCAAACAAGTTACTTATGCACTTTGAAATAGTTCCTTGGACTTCGTTGCTTCTCCTATCACCAGTTTCAAGAATCACACTTTGATCCCAGAAAAACCCTCTTGGAGCGAATTCTACCCTAGAGATATGTAATTTGAATAGATTCCTTCAACATGATATTCCGTGTTCCGTACATGTTACATGCATGACGGATTCGACATACATGCATTCCTGAGTTGTGACCATGTGGATTACTGATTTTTCATCCTCTATAAAAGGAATAATTTCATATAGACTCGTGTACACATTTTCACAAGCTTTCCCTAACACAAGTTTCGAATTCGTTCATTTTTCACAGAAGAATACTTCTGGAGTGTATTCAACCTAATAGATATATAATTTACATGAATTCCATCAACATGGCATTCCGGGTTCCGTACATGATACATGCATGACGGATTCGAGAAACATGCGTTTCTGAGTTGTGAGCATGTGGATTAGTGAACTTTCATCCACCAAAGAAGGCATATATTACACTTTGAAATATTTACTCTGACTTCATAAGTTTTTTGTATCACCAGGTTCTAAAATCGGACATTTGTCAGTGGAAAACACTCTTTGAGCGAATTCTCACCAATACACATGTAATTTACATTGTTTACATAACCATGGCATTCCGTATTCCGAACATGTTTCATGCATCACGGATTCCTCAAACATGCATTTCTGAGCTGTGAACATGCGCGTGACAGATGTTTCAACCACCAAACAAGTTACTTATGCACTTTGAAATAGTTCCTTGGACTTCGTTGCTTCTCCTATCACCAGTTTCAAGAATCACACTTTGATCCCAGAAAAACCCTCTTGGAGCGAATTCTACCCTAGAGATATGTAATTTGAATAGATTCCTTCAACATGATATTCCGTGTTCCGTACATGTTACATGCATGACGGATTCGACATACATGCATTCCTGAGTTGTGACCATGTGGATTACTGATTTTTCATCCTCTATAAAAGGAATAATTTCATATAGACTCGTGTACACATTTTCACAAGCTTTCCCTAACACAAGTTTCGAATTCGTTCATTTTTCACAGAACAATAGTTCTGGATTGTATTCAACCTAATAGATATATAATTTACATGAATTCCATCAACATGGCATTCCGGGTTCCGTACATGATACATGCATGACGGATTCGAGAAACATGCGTTTCTGAGTTGTGAGCATGTGGATTAGTGAACTTTCATCCACCAAAGAAGGCATATATTACACTTTGAAATATTTACTCTGACTTCATAAGTTTTTTGTATCACCAGGTTCTAAAATCGGACATTTGGCAGTGGAAAACACACTTTGAGCGAATTCTCACCAATACACATGTAATTTACATTGTTTACATAACCATGGCATTCCGTATTCCGAACATGTTTCATGCATCACGGATTCCTCAAACATGCATTTCTGAGCTGTGAACATGCGCGTGACAGATGTTTCAACCACCAAACAAGTTACTTATGCACTTTGAAATAGTTCCTTGGACTTTGTTGCTTCTCCTATCACCAGTTTCAAGAATCACACTTTGATCCCAGAAAAACCCTCTTGGAGCGAATTCTACCCTAGAGATATGTAATTTGAATAGATTCCTTCAACATGATATTCCGTGTTCCGTACATGTTACATGCATGACGGATTCGACATACATGCATTCCTGAGTTGTGACCATGTGGATTACTGATTTTTCATCCTCTATAAAAGGAATAATTTCATATAGACTCGTGTACACATTTTCACAAGCTTTCCCTAACACAAGTTTCGAATTCGTTCATTTTTCACAGAACAATACTTCTGGATTGTATTCAACCTAATAGATATATAATTTACATGAATTCCATCAACATGGCATTCCGGGTTCCGTACATGATACATGCATGACGGATTCGAGAAACATGCGTTTCTGAGTTGTGAGCATGTGGATTAGTGAACTTTCATCCACCAAAGAAGGCATATATTACACTTTGAAATATTTACTCTGACTTCATAAGTTTTTTGTATCACCAGGTTCTAAAATCGGACATTTGGCAGTGGAAAACACTCTTTGAGCGAATTCTCACCAATACACATGTAATTTACATTGTTTACATAACCATGGCATTCCGTATTCCGAACATGTTTCATGCATCACGGATTCCTCAAACATTCATTTCTGAGCTGTGAACATGCGCATGACAGATGTTTCAACCAACAAACAAGTTACTTATGCACTTTGAAATAGTTCCTTGGACTTCGTTGCTTCTCCTATCACCAGTTTCAAGAATCACACTTTGATCCCAGAAAAACCCTCTTGGAGCGAATTCTACCCTAGAGATATGTAATTTGAATAGATTCCTTCAACATGATATTCCGTGTTCCGTACATGTTACATGCATGACGGATTCGACATACATGCATTCCTGAGTTGTGACCATGTGGATTACTGATTTTTCATCCTCTATAAAAGGAATAATTTCATATAGACTCGTGTACACATTTTCACAATCTTTCCCTAACACAAGTTTCGAATTCGTTCATTTTTCACAGAACAATAGTTCTGGATTGTATTCAACCTAATAGATATATAATTTACATGAATTCCATCAACATGGCATTCCGGGTTCCGTACATGATACATGCATGACGGATTCGAGAAACATGCGTTTCTGAGTTGTGAGCATGTGGATTAGTGAACTTTCATCCACCAAAGAAGGCATATATTACACTTTGAAATATTTACTCTGACTTCATAAGTTTTTTGTATCACCAGGTTCTAAAATCGGACATTTGGCAGTGGAAAACACACTTTGAGCGAATTCTCACCAATACACATGTAATTTACATTGTTTACATAACCATGGCATTCCGTATTCCGAACATGTTTCATGCATCACGGATTCCTCAAACATGCATTTCTGAGCTGTGAACATGCGCGTGACAGATGTTTCAACCACCAAACAAGTTACTTATGCACTTTGAAATAGTTCCTTGGACTTCGTTGCTTCTCCTATCACCAGTTTCAAGAATCACACTTTGATCCCAGAAAAACCCTCTTGGAGCGAATTCTAACCTAGAGATATGTAATTTGAATAGATTCCTTCAACATGATATTCCGTGTTCCGTACATGTTACATGCATGACGGATTCGACATACATGCATTCCTGAGTTGTGACCATGTGGATTACTGATTTTTCATCCTCTATAAAAGGAATAATTTCATATAGACTCGTGTACACATTTTCACAAGCTTTCCCTAACACAAGTTTCGAATTCGTTCATTTTTCACAGAACAATACTTCTGGATTGTATTCAACCTAATAGATATATAATTTACATGAATTCCATCAACATGGCATTCCGGGTTCCGTACATGATACATGCATGACGGATTCGAGAAACATGCGTTTCTGAGTTGTGAGCATGTGGATTAGTGAACTTTCATCCACCAAAGAAGGCATATATTACACTTTGAAATATTTACTCTGACTTCATAAGTTTTTTGTATCACCAGGTTCTAAAATCGGACATTTGGCAGTGGAAAACACTCTTTGAGCGAATTCTCACCAATACACATGTAATTTACATTGTTTACATAACCATGGCATTCCGTATTCCGAACATGTTTCATGCATCACTTATTCCTCAAACATGCATTTCTGAGCTGTGAACATGCGCATGACAGATGTTTCAACCACCAAACAAGTTACTTATGCACTTTGAAATAGTTCCTTGGACTTCATTGCTTCTCCTATCACCAGTTTCAAGAATCACACTTTGATCCCAGAAAAACCCTCTTGGAGCGAATTCTACCCTAGAGATATGTAATTTGAATAGATTCCTTCAACATGATATTCCGTGTTCCGTACATGTTACATGCATGACGGATTCGACATACATGCATTCCTGAGTTGTGAGCATGTGGATTACTGATTTTTCATCCTCTATAAAAGGAATAATTTCATATAGACTCGTGTACACATTTTCACAAGCTTTCCCTAACACAAGTTTCGAATTCGTTCATTTTTCACAGAACAATACTTCTGGATTGTATTCAACCTAATAGATATATAATTTACATGAATTCCATCAACATGGCATTCCGGGTTCCGTACATGATACATGCATGACGGATTCGAGAAACATGCGTTTCTGAGTTGTGAGCATGTGGATTAGTGAACTTTCATCCACCAAAGAAGGCATATATTACACTTTGAAATATTTACTCTGACTTCATAAGTTTTTTGTATCACCAGGTTCTAAAATCGGACATTTGGCAGTGGAAAACACTCTTTGAGCGAATTCTCACCAATACACATGTAATTTACATTGTTTACATAACCATGGCATTCCGTATTCCGAACATGTTTCATGCATCACGGATTCCTCAAACATGCATTTCTGAGCTGTGAACATGCGCGTGACAGATGTTTCAACCACCAAACAAGTTACTTATGCACTTTGAAATAGTTCCTTGGACTTTGTTGCTTCTCCTATCACCAGTTTCAAGAATCACACTTTGATCCCAGAAAAACCCTCTTGGAGCGAATTCTACCCTAGAGATATGTAATTTGAATAGATTCCTTCAACATGATATTCCGTGTTCCGTACATGTTACATGCATGACGGATTCGACATACATGCATTCCTGAGTTGTGACCATGTGGATTACTGATTTTTCATCCTCTATAAAAGGAATAATTTCATATAGACTCGTGTACACATTTTCACAAGCTTTCCCTAACACAAGTTTCGAATTCGTTCATTTTTCACAGAACAATACTTCTGGATTGTATTCAACCTAATAGATATATAATTTACATGAATTCCATCAACATGGCATTCCGGGTTCCGTACATGATACATGCATGACGGATTCGAGAAACATGCGTTTCTGAGTTGTGAGCATGTGGATTAGTGAACTTTCATCCACCAAAGAAGGCATATATTACACTTTGAAATATTTACTCTGACTTCATAAGTTTTTTGTATCACCAGGTTCTAAAATCGGACATTTGGCAGTGGAAAACACTCTTTGAGCGAATTCTCACCAATACACATGTAATTTACATTGTTTACATAACCATGGCATTCCGTATTCCGAACATGTTTCATGCATCACGGATTCCTCAAACATGCATTTCTGAGCTGTGAACATGCGCGTGACAGATGTTTCAACCACCAAACAAGTTACTTATGCACTTTGAAATAGTTCCTTGGACTTTGTTGCTTCTCCTATCACCAGTTTCAAGAATCACACTTTGATCCCAGAAAAACCCTCTTGGAGCGAATTCTACCCTAGAGATATGTAATTTGAATAGATTCCTTCAACATGATATTCCGTGTTCCGTACATGTTACATGCATGACGGATTCGACATACATGCATTCCTGAGTTGTGACCATGTGGATTACTGATTTTTCATCCTCTATAAAAGGAATAATTTCATATAGACTCGTGTACACATTTTCACAAGCTTTCCCTAACACAAGTTTCGAATTCGTTCATTTTTCACAGAACAATACTTCTGGATTGTATTCAACCTAATAGATATATAATTTACATGAATTCCATCAACATGGCATTCCGGGTTCCGTACATGATACATGCATGACGGATTCGAGAAACATGCGTTTCTGAGTTGTGAGCATGTGGATTAGTGAACTTTCATCCACCAAAGAAGGCATATATTACACTTTGAAATATTTACTCTGACTTCATAAGTTTTTTGTATCACCAGGTTCTAAAATCGGACATTTGGCAGTGGAAAACACTCTTTGAGCGAATTCTCACCAATACACATGTAATTTACATTGTTTACATAACCATGGCATTCCGTATTCCGAACATGTTTCATGCATCACGGATTCCTCAAACATTCATTTCTGAGCTGTGAACATGCGCATGACAGATGTTTCAACCAACAAACAAGTTACTTATGCACTTTGAAATAGTTCCTTGGACTTCGTTGCTTCTCCTATCACCAGTTTCAAGAATCACACTTTGATCCCAGAAAAACCCTCTTGGAGCGAATTCTACCCTAGAGATATGTAATTTGAATAGATTCCTTCAACATGATATTCCGTGTTCCGTACATGTTACATGCATGACGGATTCGACATACATGCATTCCTGAGTTGTGACCATGTGGATTACTGATTTTTCATCCTCTATAAAAGGAATAATTTCATATAGACTCGTGTACACATTTTCACAAGCTTTCCCTAACACAAGTTTCGAATTCGTTCATTTTTCACAGAACAATAGTTCTGGATTGTATTCAACCTAATAGATATATAATTTACATGAATTCCATCAACATGGCATTCCGGGTTCCGTACATGATACATGCATGACGGATTCGAGAAACATGCGTTTCTGAGTTGTGAGCATGTGGATTAGTGAACTTTCATCCACCAAAGAAGGCATATATTACACTTTGAAATATTTACTCTGACTTCATAAGTTTTTTGTATCACCAGGTTCTAAAATCGGACATTTGGCAGTGGAAAACACACTTTGAGCGAATTCTCACCAATACACATGTAATTTACATTGTTTACATAACCATGGCATTCCGTATTCCGAACATGTTTCATGCATCACGGATTCCTCAAACATGCATTTCTGAGCTGTGAACATGCGCGTGACAGATGTTTCAACCACCAAACAAGTTACTTATGCACTTTGAAATAGTTCCTTGGACTTCGTTGCTTCTCCTATCACCAGTTTCAAGAATCACACTTTGATCCCAGAAAAACCCTCTTGGAGCGAATTCTACCCTAGAGATATGTAATTTGAATAGATTCCTTCAACATGATATTCCGTGTTCCGTACATGTTACATGCATGACGGATTCGACATACATGCATTCCTGAGTTGTGACCATGTGGATTACTGATTTTTCATCCTCTATAAAAGGAATAATTTCATATAGACTCGTGTACACATTTTCACAAGCTTTCCCTAACACAAGTTTCGAATTCGTTCATTTTTCACAGAACAATACTTCTGGATTGTATTCAACCTAATAGATATATAATTTACATGAATTCCATCAACATGGCATTCCGGGTTCCGTACATGATACATGCATGACGGATTCGAGAAACATGCGTTTCTGAGTTGTGAGCATGTGGATTAGTGAACTTTCATCCACCAAAGAAGGCATATATTACACTTTGAAATATTTACTCTGACTTCATAAGTTTTTTGTATCACCAGGTTCTAAAATCGGACATTTGGCAGTGGAAAACACTCTTTGAGCGAATTCTCACCAATACACATGTAATTTACATTGTTTACATAACCATGGCATTCCGTATTCCGAACATGTTTCATGCATCACTTATTCCTCAAACATGCATTTCTGAGCTGTGAACATGCGCATGACAGATGTTTCAACCACCAAACAAGTTACTTATGCACTTTGAAATAGTTCCTTGGACTTCATTGCTTCTCCTATCACCAGTTTCAAGAATCACACTTTGATCCCAGAAAAACCCTCTTGGAGCGAATTCTACCCTAGAGATATGTAATTTGAATAGATTCCTTCAACATGATATTCCGTGTTCCGTACATGTTACATGCATGACGGATTCGACATACATGCATTCCTGAGTTGTGAGCATGTGGATTACTGATTTTTCATCCTCTATAAAAGGAATAATTTCATATAGACTCGTGTACACATTTTCACAAGCTTTCCCTAACACAAGTTTCGAATTCGTTCATTTTTCACAGAACAATACTTCTGGATTGTATTCAACCTAATAGATATATAATTTACATGAATTCCATCAACATGGCATTCCGGGTTCCGTACATGATACATGCATGACGGATTCGAGAAACATGCGTTTCTGAGTTGTGAGCATGTGGATTAGTGAACTTTCATCCACCAAAGAAGGCATATATTACACTTTGAAATATTTACTCTGACTTCATAAGTTTTTTGTATCACCAGGTTCTAAAATCGGACATTTGGCAGTGGAAAACACTCTTTGAGCGAATTCTCACCAATACACATGTAATTTACATTGTTTACATAACCATGGCATTCCGTATTCCGAACATGTTTCATGCATCACGGATTCCTCAAACATGCATTTCTGAGCTGTGAACATGCGCATGAGAGATGTTTCAACCACCAAACAAGTTACTTATGCACTTTGAAATAGTTCCTTGGACTTCATTGCTTCTCCTATCACCAGTTTCAAGAATCATACTTTGATCCCAGAAAAACCCTCTTGGAGCGAATTCTACCCTAGAGATATGTAATTTGAATAGATTCCTTCAACATGATATTCCGTGTTCCGTACATGTTACATGCATGACGGATTCGACATACATGCATTCCTGAGTTGTGAGCATGTGGATTACTGATTTTTCATCCTCTATAAAAGGAATAATTTCATATAGACTCGTGTACACATTTTCACAAGCTTTCCCTAACACAAGTTTCGAATTCGTTCATTTTTCACAGAACAATACTTCTGGATTGTATTCAACCTAATAGATATATAATTTACATGAATTCCATCAACATGGCATTCCGGGTTCCGTACATGATACATGCATGACGGATTCGAGAAACATGCGTTTCTGAGTTGTGAGCATGTGGATTAGTGAACTTTCATCCACCAAAGAAGGCATATATTACACTTTGAAATATTTACTCTGACTTCATAAGTTTTTTGTATCACCAGGTTCTAAAATCGGACATTTGGCAGTAGAAAACACTCTTTGAGCGAATTCTCACCAATACACATGTAATTTACATTGTTTACATAACCATGGCATTCCGTATTCCAAACATGTTTCATGCATCACGGATTCCTCAAACATGCATTTCTGAGCTGTGAACATGCGCATGACAGATGTTTCTACCACCAAACAAGTTATTATGCACTTTGAAATAGTTCCTTGGACTTCGTTGCTTCTCCTATCACCAGTTTCAAGAATCACACTTTGATCCCAGAAAAACCCTCTTGGAGCGAATTCTACCCTAGAGATATGTAATTTGAATAGATTCCTTCAACATGATATTCCGTGTTCCGTACATGTTACATGCATGACGGATTCGACATACATGCATTCCTGAGTTGTGACCATGTGGATTACTGATTTTTCATCCTCTATAAAAGGAATAATTTCATATAGACTCGTGTACACATTTTCACAAGCTTTCCCTAACACAAGTTTCGAATTCGTTCATTTTTCACAGAACAATACTTCTGGATTGTATTCAACCTAATAGATATATAATTTACATGAATTCCATCAACATGGCATTCCGGGTTCCGTACATGATACATGCATGACGGATTCGAGAAACATGCGTTTCTGAGTTGTGAGCATGTGGATTAGTGAACTTTCATCCACCAAAGAAGGCATATATTACACTTTGAAATATTTACTCTGACTTCATAAGTTTTTTGTATCACCAGGTTCTAAAATCGGACATTTGGCAGTAGAAAACACTCTTTGAGCGAATTCTCACCAATACACATGTAATTTACATTGTTTACATAACCATGGCATTCCGTATTCCAAACATGTTTCATGAATCACGGATTCCTCAAACATGCATTTCTGAGCTGTGAACATGCGCATGACAGATGTTTCTACCACCAAACAAGTTATTATGCACTTTGAAATAGTTCCTTGGACTTCGTTGCTTCTCCTATCACCAGTTTCAAGAATCACACTTTGATCCCAGAAAAACCCTCTTGGAGCGAATTCTACCCTAGAGATATGTAATTTGAATAGATTCCTTCAACATGATATTCCGTGTTCCGTACATGTTACATGCATGACGGATTCGACATACATGCATTCCTGAGTTGTGACCATGTGGATTACTGATTTTTCATCCTCTATAAAAGGAATAATTTCATATAGACTCGTGTACACATTTTCACAAGCTTTCCCTAACACAAGTTTCGAATTCGTTCATTTTTCACAGAAGAATACTTCTGGAGTGTATTCAACCTAATAGATATATAATTTACATGAATTCCATCAACATGGCATTCCGGGTTCCGTACATGATACATGCATGACGGATTCGAGAAACATGCGTTTCTGAGTTGTGAGCATGTGGATTAGTGAACTTTCATCCACCAAAGAAGGCATATATTACACTTTGAAATATTTACTCTGACTTCATAAGTTTTTTGTATCACCAGGTTCTAAAATCGGACATTTGGCAGTGGAAAACACTCTTTGAGCGAATTCTCACCAATACACATGTAATTTACATTGTTTACATAACCATGGCATTCCGTATTCCGAACATGTTTCATGCATCACGGATTCCTCAAACATGCATTTCTGAGCTGTGAACATGCGCGTGACAGATGTTTCAACCACCAAACAAGTTACTTATGCACTTTGAAATAGTTCCTTGGACTTCGTTGCTTCTCCTATCACCAGTTTCAAGAATCACACTTTGATCCCAGAAAAACCCTCTTGGAGCGAATTCTACCCTAGAGATATGTAATTTGAATAGATTCCTTCAACATGATATTCCGTGTTCCGTACATGTTACATGCATGACGGATTCGACATACATGCATTCCTGAGTTGTGACCATGTGGATTACTGATTTTTCATCCTCTATAAAAGGAATAATTTCATATAGACTCGTGTACACATTTTCACAAGCTTTCCCTAACACAAGTTTCGAATTCGTTCATTTTTCACAGAAGAATACTTCTGGAGTGTATTCAACCTAATAGATATATAATTTACATGAATTCCATCAACATGGCATTCCGGGTTCCGTACATGATACATGCATGACGGATTCGAGAAACATGCGTTTCTGAGTTGTGAGCATGTGGATTAGTGAACTTTCATCCACCAAAGAAGGCATATATTACACTTTGAAATATTTACTCTGACTTCATAAGTTTTTTGTATCACCAGGTTCTAAAATCGGACATTTGGCAGTGGAAAACACTCTTTGAGCGAATTCTCACCAATACACATGTAATTTACATTGTTTACATAACCATGGCATTCCGTATTCCGAACATGTTTCATGCATCACGGATTCCTCAAACATGCATTTCTGAGCTGTGAACATGCGCATGACAGATGTTTCAACCACCAAACAAGTTACTTATGCACTTTGAAATAGTTCCTTGGACTTCATTGCTTCTCCTATCACCAGTTTCAAGAATCACACTTTGATCCCAGAAAAACCCTCTTGGAGCGAATTCTACCCTAGAGATATGTAATTTGAATAGATTCCTTCAACATGATATTCCGTGTTCCGTACATGTTACATGCATGACGGATTCGACATACATGCATTCCTGAGTTGTGACCATGTGGATTACTGATTTTTCATCCTCTATAAAAGGAATAATTTCATATAGACTCGTGTACACATTTTCACAAGCTTTCCCTAACACAAGTTTCGAATTCGTTCATTTTTCACAGAACAATACTTCTGGATTGTATTCAACCTAATAGATATATAATTTACATGAATTCCATCAACATGGCATTCCGGGTTCCGTACATGATACATGCATGACGGATTCGAGAAACATGCGTTTCTGAGTTGTGAGCATGTGGATTAGTGAACTTTCATCCACCAAAGAAGGCATATATTACACTTTGAAATATTTACTCTGACTTCATAAGTTTTTTGTATCACCAGGTTCTAAAATCGGACATTTGGCAGTAGAAAACACTCTTTGAGCGAATTCTCACCAATACACATGTAATTTACATTGTTTACATAACCATGGCATTCCGTATTCCAAACATGTTTCATGAATCACGGATTCCTCAAACATGCATTTCTGAGCTGTGAACATGCGCATGACAGATGTTTCTACCACCAAACAAGTTATTATGCACTTTGAAATAGTTCCTTGGACTTCGTTGCTTCTCCTATCACCAGTTTCAAGAATCACACTTTGATCCCAGAAAAACCCTCTTGGAGCGAATTCTACCCTAGAGATATGTAATTTGAATAGATTCCTTCAACATGATATTCCGTGTTCCGTACATGTTACATGCATGACGGATTCGACATACATGCATTCCTGAGTTGTGACCATGTGGATTACTGATTTTTCATCCTCTATAAAAGGAATAATTTCATATAGACTCGTGTACACATTTTCACAAGCTTTCCCTAACACAAGTTTCGAATTCGTTCATTTTTCACAGAAGAATACTTCTGGAGTGTATTCAACCTAATAGATATATAATTTACATGAATTCCATCAACATGGCATTCCGGGTTCCGTACATGATACATGCATGACGGATTCGAGAAACATGCGTTTCTGAGTTGTGAGCATGTGGATTAGTGAACTTTCATCCACCAAAGAAGGCATATATTACACTTTGAAATATTTACTCTGACTTCATAAGTTTTTTGTATCACCAGGTTCTAAAATCGGACATTTGGCAGTGGAAAACACTCTTTGAGCGAATTCTCACCAATACACATGTAATTTACATTGTTTACATAACCATGGCATTCCGTATTCCGAACATGTTTCATGCATCACGGATTCCTCAAACATGCATTTCTGAGCTGTGAACATGCGCATGACAGATGTTTCAACCACCAAACAAGTTACTTATGCACTTTGAAATAGTTCCTTGGACTTCATTGCTTCTCCTATCACCAGTTTCAAGAATCACACTTTGATCCCAGAAAAACCCTCTTGGAGCGAATTCTACCCTAGAGATATGTAATTTGAATAGATTCCTTCAACATGATATTCCGTGTTCCGTACATGTTACATGCATGACGGATTCGACATACATGCATTCCTGAGTTGTGAGCATGTGGATTACTGATTTTTCATCCTGTATAAAAGGAATAATTTCATATAGACTCGTGTACACATTTTCACAAGCTTTCCCTAACACAAGTTTCGAATTCGTTCATTTTTCACAGAACAATACTTCTGGATTGTATTCAACCTAATAGATATATAATTTACATGAATTCCATCAACATGGCATTCCGGGTTCCGTACATGATACATGCATGACGGATTCGAGAAACATGCGTTTCTGAGTTGTGAGCATGTGGATTAGTGAACTTTCATCCACCAAAGAAGGCATATATTACACTTTGAAATATTTACTCTGACTTCATAAGTTTTTTGTATCACCAGGTTCTAAAATCGGACATTTGGCAGTGGAAAACACTCTTTGAGCGAATTCTCACCAATACACATGTAATTTACATTGTTTACATAACCATGGCATTCCGTATTCCGAACATGTTTCATGCATCACGGATTCCTCAAACATGCATTTCTGAGCTGTGAACATGCGCATGACAGATGTTTCAACCACCAAACAAGTTACTTATGCACTTTGAAATAGTTCCTTGGACTTCATTGCTTCTCCTATCACCAGTTTCAAGAATCACACTTTGATCCCAGAAAAACCCTCTTGGAGCGAATTCTACCCTAGAGATATGTAATTTGAATAGATTCCTTCAACATGATATTCCGTGTTCCGTACATGTTACATGCATGACGGATTCGACATACATGCATTCCTGAGTTGTGACCATGTGGATTACTGATTTTTCATCCTGTATAAAAGGAATAATTTCATATAGACTCGTGTACACATTTTCACAAGCTTTCCCTAACACAAGTTTCGAATTCGTTCATTTTTCACAGAACAATACTTCTGGATTGTATTCAACCTAATAGATATATAATTTACATGAATTCCATCAACATGGCATTCCGGGTTCCGTACATGATACATGCATGACGGATTCGAGAAACATGCGTTTCTGAGTTGTGAGCATGTGGATTAGTGAACTTTCATCCACCAAAGAAGGCATATATTACACTTTGAAATATTTACTCTGACTTCATAAGTTTTTTGTATCACCAGGTTCTAAAATCGGACATTTGGCAGTGGAAAACACACTTTGAGCGAATTCTCACCAATACACATGTAATTTACATTGTTTACATAACCATGGCATTCCGTATTCCGAACATGTTTCATGCATCACGGATTCCTCAAACATGCATTTCTGAGCTGTGAACATGCGCGTGACAGATGTTTCAACCACCAAACAAGTTACTTATGCACTTTGAAATAGTTCCTTGGACTTTGTTGCTTCTCCTATCACCAGTTTCAAGAATCACACTTTGATCCCAGAAAAACCCTCTTGGAGCGAATTCTACCCTAGAGATATGTAATTTGAATAGATTCCTTCAACATGATATTCCGTGTTCCGTACATGTTACATGCATGACGGATTCGACATACATGCATTCCTGAGTTGTGACCATGTGGATTACTGATTTTTCATCCTCTATAAAAGGAATAATTTCATATAGACTC
This sequence comes from Vicugna pacos, assembly GCF_048564905.1. Classification (NCBI taxonomy): domain Eukaryota; kingdom Metazoa; phylum Chordata; class Mammalia; order Artiodactyla; family Camelidae; genus Vicugna; species Vicugna pacos. Next base: position 54,855,514 of record NW_027328741.1, read on the forward strand.
GTGTACACATTTTCACAAGCTTTCCCTAACACAAGTTTCGAATTCGTTCATTTTTCACAGAACAATACTTCTGGATTGTATTCAACCTAATAGATATATAATTTACATGAATTCCATCAACATGGCATTCCGGGTTCCGTACATGATACATGCATGACGGATTCGAGAAACATGCGTTTCTGAGTTGTGAGCATGTGGATTAGTGAACTTTCATCCACCAAAGAAGGCATATATTACACTTTGAAATATTTACTCTGACTTCATAAGTTTTTTGTATCACCAGGTTCTAAAATCGGACATTTGGCAGTGGAAAACACTCTTTGAGCGAATTCTCACCAATACACATGTAATTTACATTGTTTACATAACCATGGCATTCCGTATTCCGAACATGTTTCATGCATCACGGATTCCTCAAACATTCATTTCTGAGCTGTGAACATGCGCATGACAGATGTTTCAACCAACAAACAAGTTACTTATGCACTTTGAAATAGTTCCTTGGACTTCGTTGCTTCTCCTATCACCAGTTTCAAGAATCACACTTTGATCCCAGAAAAACCCTCTTGGAGCGAATTCTACCCTAGAGATATGTAATTTGAATAGATTCCTTCAACATGATATTCCGTGTTCCGTACATGTTACATGCATGACGGATTCGACATACATGCATTCCTGAGTTGTGACCATGTGGATTACTGATTTTTCATCCTCTATAAAAGGAATAATTTCATATAGACTCGTGTACACATTTTCACAATCTTTCCCTAACACAAGTTTCGAATTCGTTCATTTTTCACAGAACAATAGTTCTGGATTGTATTCAACCTAATAGATATATAATTTACATGAATTCCATCAACATGGCATTCCGGGTTCCGTACATGATACATGCATGACGGATTCGAGAAACATGCGTTTCTGAGTTGTGAGCATGTGGATTAGTGAACTTTCATCCACCAAAGAAGGCATATATTACACTTTGAAATATTTACTCTGACTTCATAAGTTTTTTGTATCACCAGGTTCTAAAATCGGACATTTGGCAGTGGAAAACACACTTTGAGCGAATTCTCACCAATACACATGTAATTTACATTGTTTACATAACCATGGCATTCCGTATTCCGAACATGTTTCATGCATCACGGATTCCTCAAACATGCATTTCTGAGCTGTGAACATGCGCGTGACAGATGTTTCAACCACCAAACAAGTTACTTATGCACTTTGAAATAGTTCCTTGGACTTCGTTGCTTCTCCTATCACCAGTTTCAAGAATCACACTTTGATCCCAGAAAAACCCTCTTGGAGCGAATTCTAACCTAGAGATATGTAATTTGAATAGATTCCTTCAACATGATATTCCGTGTTCCGTACATGTTACATGCATGACGGATTCGACATACATGCATTCCTGAGTTGTGACCATGTGGATTACTGATTTTTCATCCTCTATAAAAGGAATAATTTCATATAGACTCGTGTACACATTTTCACAAGCTTTCCCTAACACAAGTTTCGAATTCGTTCATTTTTCACAGAACAATACTTCTGGATTGTATTCAACCTAATAGATATATAATTTACATGAATTCCATCAACATGGCATTCCGGGTTCCGTACATGATACATGCATGACGGATTCGAGAAACATGCGTTTCTGAGTTGTGAGCATGTGGATTAGTGAACTTTCATCCACCAAAGAAGGCATATATTACACTTTGAAATATTTACTCTGACTTCATAAGTTTTTTGTATCACCAGGTTCTAAAATCGGACATTTGGCAGTGGAAAACACTCTTTGAGCGAATTCTCACCAATACACATGTAATTTACATTGTTTACATAACCATGGCATTCCGTATTCCGAACATGTTTCATGCATCACTTATTCCTCAAACATGCATTTCTGAGCTGTGAACATGCGCATGACAGATGTTTCAACCACCAAACAAGTTACTTATGCACTTTGAAATAGTTCCTTGGACTTCATTGCTTCTCCTATCACCAGTTTCAAGAATCACACTTTGATCCCAGAAAAACCCTCTTGGAGCGAATTCTACCCTAGAGATATGTAATTTGAATAGATTCCTTCAACATGATATTCCGTGTTCCGTACATGTTACATGCATGACGGATTCGACATACATGCATTCCTGAGTTGTGAGCATGTGGATTACTGATTTTTCATCCTCTATAAAAGGAATAATTTCATATAGACTCGTGTACACATTTTCACAAGCTTTCCCTAACACAAGTTTCGAATTCGTTCATTTTTCACAGAACAATACTTCTGGATTGTATTCAACCTAATAGATATATAATTTACATGAATTCCATCAACATGGCATTCCGGGTTCCGTACATGATACATGCATGACGGATTCGAGAAACATGCGTTTCTGAGTTGTGAGCATGTGGATTAGTGAACTTTCATCCACCAAAGAAGGCATATATTACACTTTGAAATATTTACTCTGACTTCATAAGTTTTTTGTATCACCAGGTTCTAAAATCGGACATTTGGCAGTGGAAAACACTCTTTGAGCGAATTCTCACCAATACACATGTAATTTACATTGTTTACATAACCATGGCATTCCGTATTCCGAACATGTTTCATGCATCACGGATTCCTCAAACATGCATTTCTGAGCTGTGAACATGCGCGTGACAGATGTTTCAACCACCAAACAAGTTACTTATGCACTTTGAAATAGTTCCTTGGACTTTGTTGCTTCTCCTATCACCAGTTTCAAGAATCACACTTTGATCCCAGAAAAACCCTCTTGGAGCGAATTCTACCCTAGAGATATGTAATTTGAATAGATTCCTTCAACATGATATTCCGTGTTCCGTACATGTTACATGCATGACGGATTCGACATACATGCATTCCTGAGTTGTGACCATGTGGATTACTGATTTTTCATCCTCTATAAAAGGAATAATTTCATATAGACTCGTGTACACATTTTCACAAGCTTTCCCTAACACAAGTTTCGAATTCGTTCATTTTTCACAGAACAATACTTCTGGATTGTATTCAACCTAATAGATATATAATTTACATGAATTCCATCAACATGGCATTCCGGGTTCCGTACATGATACATGCATGACGGATTCGAGAAACATGCGTTTCTGAGTTGTGAGCATGTGGATTAGTGAACTTTCATCCACCAAAGAAGGCATATATTACACTTTGAAATATTTACTCTGACTTCATAAGTTTTTTGTATCACCAGGTTCTAAAATCGGACATTTGGCAGTGGAAAACACTCTTTGAGCGAATTCTCACCAATACACATGTAATTTACATTGTTTACATAACCATGGCATTCCGTATTCCGAACATGTTTCATGCATCACGGATTCCTCAAACATGCATTTCTGAGCTGTGAACATGCGCGTGACAGATGTTTCAACCACCAAACAAGTTACTTATGCACTTTGAAATAGTTCCTTGGACTTTGTTGCTTCTCCTATCACCAGTTTCAAGAATCACACTTTGATCCCAGAAAAACCCTCTTGGAGCGAATTCTACCCTAGAGATATGTAATTTGAATAGATTCCTTCAACATGATATTCCGTGTTCCGTACATGTTACATGCATGACGGATTCGACATACATGCATTCCTGAGTTGTGACCATGTGGATTACTGATTTTTCATCCTCTATAAAAGGAATAATTTCATATAGACTCGTGTACACATTTTCACAAGCTTTCCCTAACACAAGTTTCGAATTCGTTCATTTTTCACAGAACAATACTTCTGGATTGTATTCAACCTAATAGATATATAATTTACATGAATTCCATCAACATGGCATTCCGGGTTCCGTACATGATACATGCATGACGGATTCGAGAAACATGCGTTTCTGAGTTGTGAGCATGTGGATTAGTGAACTTTCATCCACCAAAGAAGGCATATATTACACTTTGAAATATTTACTCTGACTTCATAAGTTTTTTGTATCACCAGGTTCTAAAATCGGACATTTGGCAGTGGAAAACACTCTTTGAGCGAATTCTCACCAATACACATGTAATTTACATTGTTTACATAACCATGGCATTCCGTATTCCGAACATGTTTCATGCATCACGGATTCCTCAAACATTCATTTCTGAGCTGTGAACATGCGCATGACAGATGTTTCAACCAACAAACAAGTTACTTATGCACTTTGAAATAGTTCCTTGGACTTCGTTGCTTCTCCTATCACCAGTTTCAAGAATCACACTTTGATCCCAGAAAAACCCTCTTGGAGCGAATTCTACCCTAGAGATATGTAATTTGAATAGATTCCTTCAACATGATATTCCGTGTTCCGTACATGTTACATGCATGACGGATTCGACATACATGCATTCCTGAGTTGTGACCATGTGGATTACTGATTTTTCATCCTCTATAAAAGGAATAATTTCATATAGACTCGTGTACACATTTTCACAAGCTTTCCCTAACACAAGTTTCGAATTCGTTCATTTTTCACAGAACAATAGTTCTGGATTGTATTCAACCTAATAGATATATAATTTACATGAATTCCATCAACATGGCATTCCGGGTTCCGTACATGATACATGCATGACGGATTCGAGAAACATGCGTTTCTGAGTTGTGAGCATGTGGATTAGTGAACTTTCATCCACCAAAGAAGGCATATATTACACTTTGAAATATTTACTCTGACTTCATAAGTTTTTTGTATCACCAGGTTCTAAAATCGGACATTTGGCAGTGGAAAACACACTTTGAGCGAATTCTCACCAATACACATGTAATTTACATTGTTTACATAACCATGGCATTCCGTATTCCGAACATGTTTCATGCATCACGGATTCCTCAAACATGCATTTCTGAGCTGTGAACATGCGCGTGACAGATGTTTCAACCACCAAACAAGTTACTTATGCACTTTGAAATAGTTCCTTGGACTTCGTTGCTTCTCCTATCACCAGTTTCAAGAATCACACTTTGATCCCAGAAAAACCCTCTTGGAGCGAATTCTACCCTAGAGATATGTAATTTGAATAGATTCCTTCAACATGATATTCCGTGTTCCGTACATGTTACATGCATGACGGATTCGACATACATGCATTCCTGAGTTGTGACCATGTGGATTACTGATTTTTCATCCTCTATAAAAGGAATAATTTCATATAGACTCGTGTACACATTTTCACAAGCTTTCCCTAACACAAGTTTCGAATTCGTTCATTTTTCACAGAACAATACTTCTGGATTGTATTCAACCTAATAGATATATAATTTACATGAATTCCATCAACATGGCATTCCGGGTTCCGTACATGATACATGCATGACGGATTCGAGAAACATGCGTTTCTGAGTTGTGAGCATGTGGATTAGTGAACTTTCATCCACCAAAGAAGGCATATATTACACTTTGAAATATTTACTCTGACTTCATAAGTTTTTTGTATCACCAGGTTCTAAAATCGGACATTTGGCAGTGGAAAACACTCTTTGAGCGAATTCTCACCAATACACATGTAATTTACATTGTTTACATAACCATGGCATTCCGTATTCCGAACATGTTTCATGCATCACTTATTCCTCAAACATGCATTTCTGAGCTGTGAACATGCGCATGACAGATGTTTCAACCACCAAACAAGTTACTTATGCACTTTGAAATAGTTCCTTGGACTTCATTGCTTCTCCTATCACCAGTTTCAAGAATCACACTTTGATCCCAGAAAAACCCTCTTGGAGCGAATTCTACCCTAGAGATATGTAATTTGAATAGATTCCTTCAACATGATATTCCGTGTTCCGTACATGTTACATGCATGACGGATTCGACATACATGCATTCCTGAGTTGTGAGCATGTGGATTACTGATTTTTCATCCTCTATAAAAGGAATAATTTCATATAGACTCGTGTACACATTTTCACAAGCTTTCCCTAACACAAGTTTCGAATTCGTTCATTTTTCACAGAACAATACTTCTGGATTGTATTCAACCTAATAGATATATAATTTACATGAATTCCATCAACATGGCATTCCGGGTTCCGTACATGATACATGCATGACGGATTCGAGAAACATGCGTTTCTGAGTTGTGAGCATGTGGATTAGTGAACTTTCATCCACCAAAGAAGGCATATATTACACTTTGAAATATTTACTCTGACTTCATAAGTTTTTTGTATCACCAGGTTCTAAAATCGGACATTTGGCAGTGGAAAACACTCTTTGAGCGAATTCTCACCAATACACATGTAATTTACATTGTTTACATAACCATGGCATTCCGTATTCCGAACATGTTTCATGCATCACGGATTCCTCAAACATGCATTTCTGAGCTGTGAACATGCGCATGAGAGATGTTTCAACCACCAAACAAGTTACTTATGCACTTTGAAATAGTTCCTTGGACTTCATTGCTTCTCCTATCACCAGTTTCAAGAATCATACTTTGATCCCAGAAAAACCCTCTTGGAGCGAATTCTACCCTAGAGATATGTAATTTGAATAGATTCCTTCAACATGATATTCCGTGTTCCGTACATGTTACATGCATGACGGATTCGACATACATGCATTCCTGAGTTGTGAGCATGTGGATTACTGATTTTTCATCCTCTATAAAAGGAATAATTTCATATAGACTCGTGTACACATTTTCACAAGCTTTCCCTAACACAAGTTTCGAATTCGTTCATTTTTCACAGAACAATACTTCTGGATTGTATTCAACCTAATAGATATATAATTTACATGAATTCCATCAACATGGCATTCCGGGTTCCGTACATGATACATGCATGACGGATTCGAGAAACATGCGTTTCTGAGTTGTGAGCATGTGGATTAGTGAACTTTCATCCACCAAAGAAGGCATATATTACACTTTGAAATATTTACTCTGACTTCATAAGTTTTTTGTATCACCAGGTTCTAAAATCGGACATTTGGCAGTAGAAAACACTCTTTGAGCGAATTCTCACCAATACACATGTAATTTACATTGTTTACATAACCATGGCATTCCGTATTCCAAACATGTTTCATGCATCACGGATTCCTCAAACATGCATTTCTGAGCTGTGAACATGCGCATGACAGATGTTTCTACCACCAAACAAGTTATTATGCACTTTGAAATAGTTCCTTGGACTTCGTTGCTTCTCCTATCACCAGTTTCAAGAATCACACTTTGATCCCAGAAAAACCCTCTTGGAGCGAATTCTACCCTAGAGATATGTAATTTGAATAGATTCCTTCAACATGATATTCCGTGTTCCGTACATGTTACATGCATGACGGATTCGACATACATGCATTCCTGAGTTGTGACCATGTGGATTACTGATTTTTCATCCTCTATAAAAGGAATAATTTCATATAGACTCGTGTACACATTTTCACAAGCTTTCCCTAACACAAGTTTCGAATTCGTTCATTTTTCACAGAACAATACTTCTGGATTGTATTCAACCTAATAGATATATAATTTACATGAATTCCATCAACATGGCATTCCGGGTTCCGTACATGATACATGCATGACGGATTCGAGAAACATGCGTTTCTGAGTTGTGAGCATGTGGATTAGTGAACTTTCATCCACCAAAGAAGGCATATATTACACTTTGAAATATTTACTCTGACTTCATAAGTTTTTTGTATCACCAGGTTCTAAAATCGGACATTTGGCAGTAGAAAACACTCTTTGAGCGAATTCTCACCAATACATATGTAATTTACATTGTTTACATAACCATGGCATTCCGTATTCCAAACATGTTTCATGAATCACGGATTCCTCAAACATGCATTTCTGAGCTGTGAACATGCGCATGACAGATGTTTCTACCACCAAACAAGTTATTATGCACTTTGAAATAGTTCCTTGGACTTCGTTGCTTCTCCTATCACCAGTTTCAAGAATCACACTTTGATCCCAGAAAAACCCTCTTGGAGCGAATTCTACCCTAGAGATATGTAATTTGAATAGATTCCTTCAACATGATATTCCGTGTTCCGTACATGTTACATGCATGACGGATTCGACATACATGCATTCCTGAGTTGTGACCATGTGGATTACTGATTTTTCATCCTCTATAAAAGGAATAATTTCATATAGACTCGTGTACACATTTTCACAAGCTTTCCCTAACACAAGTTTCGAATTCGTTCATTTTTCACAGAAGAATACTTCTGGAGTGTATTCAACCTAATAGATATATAATTTACATGAATTCCATCAACATGGCATTCCGGGTTCCGTACATGATACATGCATGACGGATTCGAGAAACATGCGTTTCTGAGTTGTGAGCATGTGGATTAGTGAACTTTCATCCACCAAAGAAGGCATATATTACACTTTGAAATATTTACTCTGACTTCATAAGTTTTTTGTATCACCAGGTTCTAAAATCGGACATTTGGCAGTGGAAAACACTCTTTGAGCGAATTCTCACCAATACACATGTAATTTACATTGTTTACATAACCATGGCATTCCGTATTCCGAACATGTTTCATGCATCACGGATTCCTCAAACATGCATTTCTGAGCTGTGAACATGCGCGTGACAGATGTTTCAACCACCAAACAAGTTACTTATGCACTTTGAAATAGTTCCTTGGACTTCGTTGCTTCTCCTATCACCAGTTTCAAGAATCACACTTTGATCCCAGAAAAACCCTCTTGGAGCGAATTCTACCCTAGAGATATGTAATTTGAATAGATTCCTTCAACATGATATTCCGTGTTCCGTACATGTTACATGCATGACGGATTCGACATACATGCATTCCTGAGTTGTGACCATGTGGATTACTGATTTTTCATCCTCTATAAAAGGAATAATTTCATATAGACTCGTGTACACATTTTCACAAGCTTTCCCTAACACAAGTTTCGAATTCGTTCATTTTTCACAGAAGAATACTTCTGGAGTGTATTCAACCTAATAGATATATAATTTACATGAATTCCATCAACATGGCATTCCGGGTTCCGTACATGATACATGCATGACGGATTCGAGAAACATGCGTTTCTGAGTTGTGAGCATGTGGATTAGTGAACTTTCATCCACCAAAGAAGGCATATATTACACTTTGAAATATTTACTCTGACTTCATAAGTTTTTTGTATCACCAGGTTCTAAAATCGGACATTTGGCAGTGGAAAACACTCTTTGAGCGAATTCTCACCAATACACATGTAATTTACATTGTTTACATAACCATGGCATTCCGTATTCCGAACATGTTTCATGCATCACGGATTCCTCAAACATGCATTTCTGAGCTGTGAACATGCGCATGACAGATGTTTCAACCACCAAACAAGTTACTTATGCACTTTGAAATAGTTCCTTGGACTTCATTGCTTCTCCTATCACCAGTTTCAAGAATCACACTTTGATCCCAGAAAAACCCTCTTGGAGCGAATTCTACCCTAGAGATATGTAATTTGAATAGATTCCTTCAACATGATATTCCGTGTTCCGTACATGTTACATGCATGACGGATTCGACATACATGCATTCCTGAGTTGTGAGCATGTGGATTACTGATTTTTCATCCTCTATAAAAGGAATAATTTCATATAGACTCGTGTACACATTTTCACAAGCTTTCCCTAACACAAGTTTCGAATTCGTTCATTTTTCACAGAACAATACTTCTGGATTGTATTCAACCTAATAGATATATAATTTACATGAATTCCATCAACATGGCATTCCGGGTTCCGTACATGATACATGCATGACGGATTCGAGAAACATGCGTTTCTGAGTTGTGAGCATGTGGATTAGTGAACTTTCATCCACCAAAGAAGGCATATATTACACTTTGAAATATTTACTCTGACTTCATAAGTTTTTTGTATCACCAGGTTCTAAAATCGGACATTTGGCAGTAGAAAACACTCTTTGAGCGAATTCTCACCAATACACATGTAATTTACATTGTTTACATAACCATGGCATTCCGTATTCCAAACATGTTTCATGAATCACGGATTCCTCAAACATGCATTTCTGAGCTGTGAACATGCGCATGACAGATGTTTCTACCACCAAACAAGTTATTATGCACTTTGAAATAGTTCCTTGGACTTCGTTGCTTCTCCTATCACCAGTTTCAAGAATCACACTTTGATCCCAGAAAAACCCTCTTGGAGCGAATTCTACCCTAGAGATATGTAATTTGAATAGATTCCTTCAACATGATATTCCGTGTTCCGTACATGTTACATGCATGACGGATTCGACATACATGCATTCCTGAGTTGTGACCATGTGGATTACTGATTTTTCATCCTCTATAAAAGGAATAATTTCATATAGACTCGTGTACACATTTTCACAAGCTTTCCCTAACACAAGTTTCGAATTCGTTCATTTTTCACAGAAGAATACTTCTGGAGTGTATTCAACCTAATAGATATATAATTTACATGAATTCCATCAACATGGCATTCCGGGTTCCGTACATGATACATGCATGACGGATTCGAGAAACATGCGTTTCTGAGTTGTGAGCATGTGGATTAGTGAACTTTCATCCACCAAAGAAGGCATATATTACACTTTGAAATATTTACTCTGACTTCATAAGTTTTTTGTATCACCAGGTTCTAAAATCGGACATTTGGCAGTGGAAAACACTCTTTGAGCGAATTCTCACCAATACACATGTAATTTACATTGTTTACATAACCATGGCATTCCGTATTCCGAACATGTTTCATGCATCACGGATTCCTCAAACATGCATTTCTGAGCTGTGAACATGCGCATGACAGATGTTTCAACCACCAAACAAGTTACTTATGCACTTTGAAATAGTTCCTTGGACTTCATTGCTTCTCCTATCACCAGTTTCAAGAATCACACTTTGATCCCAGAAAAACCCTCTTGGAGCGAATTCTACCCTAGAGATATGTAATTTGAATAGATTCCTTCAACATGATATTCCGTGTTCCGTACATGTTACATGCATGACGGATTCGACATACATGCATTCCTGAGTTGTGAGCATGTGGATTACTGATTTTTCATCCTGTATAAAAGGAATAATTTCATATAGACTCGTGTACACATTTTCACAAGCTTTCCCTAACACAAGTTTCGAATTCGTTCATTTTTCACAGAACAATACTTCTGGATTGTATTCAACCTAATAGATATATAATTTACATGAATTCCATCAACATGGCATTCCGGGTTCCGTACATGATACATGCATGACGGATTCGAGAAACATGCGTTTCTGAGTTGTGAGCATGTGGATTAGTGAACTTTCATCCACCAAAGAAGGCATATATTACACTTTGAAATATTTACTCTGACTTCATAAGTTTTTTGTATCACCAGGTTCTAAAATCGGACATTTGGCAGTGGAAAACACTCTTTGAGCGAATTCTCACCAATACACATGTAATTTACATTGTTTACATAACCATGGCATTCCGTATTCCGAACATGTTTCATGCATCACGGATTCCTCAAACATGCATTTCTGAGCTGTGAACATGCGCATGACAGATGTTTCAACCACCAAACAAGTTACTTATGCACTTTGAAATAGTTCCTTGGACTTCATTGCTTCTCCTATCACCAGTTTCAAGAATCACACTTTGATCCCAGAAAAACCCTCTTGGAGCGAATTCTACCCTAGAGATATGTAATTTGAATAGATTCCTTCAACATGATATTCCGTGTTCCGTACATGTTACATGCATGACGGATTCGACATACATGCATTCCTGAGTTGTGACCATGTGGATTACTGATTTTTCATCCTGTATAAAAGGAATAATTTCATATAGACTCGTGTACACATTTTCACAAGCTTTCCCTAACACAAGTTTCGAATTCGTTCATTTTTCACAGAACAATACTTCTGGATTGTATTCAACCTAATAGATATATAATTTACATGAATTCCATCAACATGGCATTCCGGGTTCCGTACATGATACATGCATGACGGATTCGAGAAACATGCGTTTCTGAGTTGTGAGCATGTGGATTAGTGAACTTTCATCCACCAAAGAAGGCATATATTACACTTTGAAATATTTACTCTGACTTCATAAGTTTTTTGTATCACCAGGTTCTAAAATCGGACATTTGGCAGTGGAAAACACACTTTGAGCGAATTCTCACCAATACACATGTAATTTACATTGTTTACATAACCATGGCATTCCGTATTCCGAACATGTTTCATGCATCACGGATTCCTCAAACATGCATTTCTGAGCTGTGAACATGCGCGTGACAGATGTTTCAACCACCAAACAAGTTACTTATGCACTTTGAAATAGTTCCTTGGACTTCATTGCTTCTCCTATCACCAGTTTCAAGAATCATACTTTGATCCCAGAAAAACCCTCTTGGAGCGAATTCTACCCTAGAGATATGTAATTTGAATAGATTCCTTCAACATGATATTCCGTGTTCCGTACATGTTACATGCATGACGGATTCGACATACATGCATTCCTGAGTTGTGACCATGTGGATTACTGATTTTTCATCCTCTATAAAAGGAATAATTTCATATAGACTCGTGTACACATTTTCACAAGCTTTCCCTAACACAAGTTTCGAATTCGTTCATTTTTCACAGAACAATACTTCTGGATTGTATTCAACCTAATAGATATATAATTTACATGAATTCCATCAACATGGCATTCCGGGTTCCGTACATGATACATGCATGACGGATTCGAGAAACATGCGTTTCTGAGTTGTGAGCATGTGGATTAGTGAACTTTCATCCACCAAAGAAGGCATATATTACACTTTGAAATATTTACTCTGACTTCATAAGTTTTTTGTATCACCAGGTTCTAAAATCGGACATTTGGCAGTAGAAAACACTCTTTGAGCGAATTCTCACCAATACACATGTAATTTACATTGTTTACATAACCATGGCATTCCGTATTCCGAACATGTTTCATGCATCACGGATTCCTCAAACATGCATTTCTGAGCTGTGAACATGCGTGTGACAGATTTTTCTACCACCAAACAAGTTACTTATGCACTTTGAAATAGTTCCTTGGACTTCGTTGCTTCTCCTATCACCAGTTTCAAGAATCACACTTTGATCCCAGAAAAACCCTCTTGTAGCAAATTCTACCCTAGAGATATGTAATTTGAATAGATTCCTTCAACATGATATTCCGTGTTCCGTACATGTTACATGCATGACGGATTCGACATACATGCATTCCTGAGTTGTGACCATGTGGATTACTGATTTTTCATCCTCTATAAAAGGAATAATTTCATATAGACTCGTGTACACATTTTCACAAGCTTTCCCTAACACAAGTTTCGAATTCGTTCATTTTTCACAGAACAATACTTCTGGATTGTATTCAACCTAATAGATATATAATTTACATGAATTCCATCAACATGGCATTCCGGGTTCCGTACATGATACATGCATGACGGATTCGAGAAACATGCGTTTCTGAGTTGTTAGCATGTGGATTAGTGAACTTTCATCCACCAAAGAAGGCATATATTACACTTTGAAATATTTACTCTGACTTCATAAGTTTTTTGTATCACCAGGTTCTAAAATCGGACATTTGGCAGTAGAAAACACTCTTTGAGCGAATTCTCACCAATACACATGTAATTTACATTGTTTACATAACCATGGCATTCCGTATTCCGAACATGTTTCATGCATCACGGATTCCTCAAACATGCATTTCTGAGCTGTGAACATGCGCGTGACAGATGTTTCAACCACCAAACAAGTTACTTATGCACTTTGAAATAGTTCCTTGGACTTCGTTGCTTCTCCTATCACCAGTTTCAAGAATCACACTTTGATCCCAGAAAAACCCTCTTGGAGCGAATTCTACCCTAGAGATATGTAATTTGAATAGATTCCTTCAACATGATATTCCGTGTTCCGTACATGTTACATGCATGACGGATTCGACATACATGCATTCCTGAGTTGTGACCATGTGGATTACTGATTTTTCATCCTCTATAAAAGGAATAATTTCATATAGACTCGTGTACACATTTTCACAAGCTTTCCCTAACACAAGTTTCGAATTCGTTCATTTTTCACAGAAGACTACTTCTGGAGTGTATTCAACCTAATAGATATATAATTTACATGAATTCCATCAACATGGCATTCCGGGTTCTGTACATGATACATGCATGACGGATTCGAGAAACATGCGTTTCTGAGTTGTGAGCATGTGGATTAGTGAACTTTCATCCACCAAAGAAGGCATATATTACACTTTGAAATATTTACTCTGACTTCATAAGTTTTTTGTATCACCAGGTTCTAAAATCGGACATTTGGCAGTGGAAAACTCTCTTTGAGTGAATTCTCACCAATACACATGTATTTTACATTGTTTACATAACCATGGCATTCCGTATTCCGAACATGTTTCATGCATCACGGATTCCTCAAACATGCATTTCTGAGCTGTGAACATGCGCGTGACAGATGTTTCAACCACCAAACAAGTTACTTATGCACTTTGAAATAGTTCCTTGGACTTCGTTGCTTCTCCTATCACCAGTTTCAAGAATCACACTTTGATCCCAGAAAAACCCTCTTGGAGCGAATTCTACCCTAGAGATATGTAATTTGAATAGATTCCTTCAACATGATATTCCGTGTTCCGTACATGTTACATGCATGACGGATTCGACATACATGCATTCCTGAGTTGTGACCATGTGGATTACTGATTTTTCATCCTCTATAAAAGGAATAATTTCATATAGACTCGTGTACACATTTTCACAAGCTTTCCCTAACACAAGTTTCGAATTCGTTCATTTTTCACAGAACAATACTTCTGGATTGTATTCAACCTAATAGATATATAATTTACATGAATTCCATCAACATGGCATTCCGGGTTCCGTACATGATACATGCATGACGGATTCGAGAAACATGCGTTTCTGAGTTGTGAGCATGTGGATTAGTGAACTTTCATCCACCAAAGAAGGCATATATTACACTTTGAAATATTTACTCTGACTTCATAAGTTTTTTGTATCACCAGGTTCTAAAATCGGACATTTGGCAGTGGAAAACACTCTTTGAGCGAATTCTCACCAATACACATGTAATTTACATTGTTTACATAACCATGGCATTCCGTATTCCGAACATGTTTCATGCATCACGGATTCCTCAAACATTCATTTCTGAGCTGTGAACATGCGCATGACACATGTTTCAACCAACAAACAAGTTACTTATGCACTTTGAAATAGTTCCTTGGACTTCGTTGCTTCTCCTATCACCAGTTTCAAGAATCACACTTTGATCCCAGAAAAACCCTCTTGGAGCGAATTCTACCCTAGAGATATGTAATTTGAATAGATTCCTTCAACATGATATTCCGTGTTCCGTACATGTTACATGCATGACGGATTCGACATACATGCATTCCTGAGTTGTGACCATGTGGATTACTGATTTTTCATCCTCTATAAAAGGAATAATTTCATATAGACTCGTGTACACATTTTCACAAGCTTTCCCTAACACAAGTTTCGAATTCGTTCATTTTTCACAGAACAATAGTTCTGGATTGTATTCAACCTAATAGATATATAATTTACATGAATTCCATCAACATGGCATTCCGGGTTCCGTACATGATACATGCATGACGGATTCGAGAAACATGCGTTTCTGAGTTGTGAGCATGTGGATTAGTGAACTTTCATCCACCAAAGAAGGCATATATTACACTTTGAAATATTTACTCTGACTTCATAAGTTTTTTGTATCACCAGGTTCTAAAATCGGACATTTGGCAGTGGAAAACACACTTTGAGCGAATTCTCACCAATACACATGTAATTTACATTGTTTACATAACCATGGCATTCCGTATTCCGAACATGTTTCATGCATCACGGATTCCTCAAACATGCATTTCTGAGCTGTGAACATGCGCGTGACAGATGTTTCAACCACCAAACAAGTTACTTATGCACTTTGAAATAGTTCCTTGGACTTCGTTGCTTCTCCTATCACCAGTTTCAAGAATCACACTTTGATCCCAGAAAAACCCTCTTGGAGCGAATTCTACCCTAGAGATATGTAATTTGAATAGATTCCTTCAACATGATATTCCGTGTTCCGTACATGTTACATGCATGACGGATTCGACATACATGCATTCCTGAGTTGTGACCATGTGGATTACTGATTTTTCATCCTCTATAAAAGGAATAATTTCATATAGACTCGTGTACACATTTTCACAAGCTTTCCCTAACACAAGTTTCGAATTCGTTCATTTTTCACAGAAGAATACTTCTGGAGTGTATTCAACCTAATAGATATATAATTTACATGAATTCCATCAACATGGCATTCCGGGTTCCGTACATGATACATGCATGACGGATTCGAGAAACATGCGTTTCTGAGTTGTGAGCATGTGGATTAGTGCACTTTCATCCACCAAAGAAGGCATATATTACACTTTGAAATATTTACTCTGACTTCATAAGTTTTTTGTATCACCAGGTTCTAAAATCGGACATTTGGCAGTGGAAAACACACTTTGAGCGAATTCTCACCAATACACATGTAATTTACATTGTTTACATAACCATGGCATTCCGTATTCCGAACATGTTTCATGCATCACGGATTCCTCAAACATGCATTTCTGAGCTGTGAACATGCGCGTGACAGATGTTTCAACCACCAAACAAGTTACTTATTCACTTTGAAATAGTTCCTTGGACTTCGTTGCTTCTCCTATCACCAGTTTCAAGAATCACACTTTGATCCCAGAAAAACCCTCTTGGAGCGAATTCTACCCTAGAGATATGTAATTTGAATAGATTCCTTCAACATGATATTCCGTGTTCCGTACATGTTACATGCATGACGGATTCGACATACATGCATTCCTGAGTTGTGACCATGTGGATTACTGATTTTTCATCCTCTATAAAAGGAATAATTTCATATAGACTCGTGTACACATTTTCACAAGCTTTCCCTAACACAAGTTTCGAATTCGTTCATTTTTCACAGAACAATAGTTCTGGATTGTATTCAACCTAATAGATATATAATTTACATGAATTCCATCAACATGGCATTCTGGGTTCCGTACATGATACATGCATGACGGATTCGAGAAACATGCGTTTCTGAGTTGTGAGCATGTGGATTAGTGAACTTTCATCCACCAAAGAAGGCATATATTACACTTTGAAATATTTACTCTGACTTCATAAGTTTTTTGTATCACCAGGTTCTAAAATCGGACATTTGGCAGTGGAAAACACACTTTGAGCGAATTCTCACCAATACACATGTAATTTACATTGTTTACATAACCATGGCATTCCGTATTCCGAACATGTTTCATGCATCACGGATTCCTCAAACATGCATTTCTGAGCTGTGAACATGCGCATGACAGATGTTTCAACCACCAAACAAGTTACTTATGCACTTTGAAATAGTTCCTTGGACTTCGTTGCTTCTCCTATCACCAGTTTCAAGAATCACACTTTGATCCCAGAAAAACCCTCTTGGAGCGAATTCTACCCTAGAGATATGTAATTTGAATAGATTCCTTCAACATGATATTCCGTGTTCCGTACATGTTACATGCATGACGGATTCGACATACATGCATTCCTGAGTTGTGACCATGTGGATTACTGATTTTTCATCCTCTATAAAAGGAATAATTTCATATAGACTCGTGTACACATTTTCACAAGCTTTCCCTAACACAAGTTTCGAATTCGTTCATTTTTCACAGAAGAATACTTCTGGATTGTATTCAACCTAATAGGTATATAATTTACATGAATTCCATCAACATGGCATTCCGGGTTCCGTACATGATACATGCATGACGGATTCGAGAAACATGCGTTTCTGAGTTGTGAGCATGTGGATTAGTGAACTTTCATCCACCAAAGAAGGCATATATTACACTTTGAAATATTTACTCTGACTTCATAAGTTTTTTGTATCACCAGGTTCTAAAATCGGACATTTGGCAGTGGAAAACACACTTTGAGCGAATTCTCACCAATACACATGTAATTTACATTGTTTACATAACCATGGCATTCCGTATTCCGAACATGTTTCATGCATCACGGATTCCTCAAACATGCATTTCTGAGCTGTGAACATGCGCGTGACAGATGTTTCAACCACCAAACAAGTTACTTATGCACTTTGAAATAGTTCCTTGGACTTCGTTGCTTCTCCTATCACCAGTTTCAAGAATCACACTTTGATCCCAGAAAAACCCTCTTGGAGCGAATTCTACCCTAGAGATATGTAATTTGAATAGATTCCTTCAACATGATATTCCGTGTTCCGTACATGTTACATGCATGACGGATTCGACATACATGCATTCCTGAGTTGTGACCATGTGGATTACTGATTTTTCATCCTCTATAAAAGGAATAATTTCATATAGACTCGTGTACACATTTTCACAAGCTTTCCCTAACACAAGTTTCGAATTCGTTCATTTTTCACAGAAGAATACTTCTGGAGTGTATTCAACCTAATAGATATATAATTTACATGAATTCCATCAACATGGCATTCCGGGTTCCGTACATGATACATGCATGACGGATTCGAGAAACATGCGTTTCTGAGTTGTGAGCATGTGGATTAGTGAACTTTCATCCACCAAAGAAGGCATATATTACACTTTGAAATATTTACTCTGACTTCATAAGTTTTTTGTATCACCAGGTTCTAAAATCGGACATTTGGCAGTGGAAAACACACTTTGAGCGAATTCTCACCAATACACATGTAATTTACATTGTTTACATAACCATGGCATTCCGTATTCCGAACATGTTTCATGCATCACGGATTCCTCAAACATGCATTTCTGAGCTGTGAACATGCGCGTGACAGATGTTTCAACCACCAAACAAGTTACTTATGCACTTTGAAATAGTTCCTTGGACTTCGTTGCTTCTCCTATCACCAGTTTCAAGAATCACACTTTGATCCCAGAAAAACCCTCTTGGAGCGAATTCTACCCTAGAGATATGTAATTTGAATAGATTCCTTCAACATGATATTCCGTGTTCCGTACATGTTACATGCATGACGGATTCGACATACATGCATTCCTGAGTTGTGACCATGTGGATTACTGATTTTTCATCCTCTATAAAAGGAATAATTTCATATAGACTCGTGTACACATTTTCACAAGCTTTCCCTAACACAAGTTTCGAATTCGTTCATTTTTCACAGAAGAATACTTCTGGAGTGTATTCAACCTAATAGGTATATAATTTACATGAATTCCATCAACATGGCATTCCGGGTTCCGTACATGATACATGCATGACGGATTCGAGAAACATGCGTTTCTGAGTTGTGAGCATGTGGATTAGTGAACTTTCATCCACCAAAGAAGGCATATATTACACTTTGAAATATTTACTCTGACTTCATAAGTTTTTTGTATCACCAGGTTCTAAAATCGGACATTTGGCAGTGGAAAACACACTTTGAGCGAATTCTCACCAATACACATGTAATTTACATTGTTTACATAACCATGGCATTCCGTATTCCGAACATGTTTCATGCATCACGGATTCCTCAAACATGCATTTCTGAGCTGTGAACATGCGCGTGACAGATGTTTCAACCACCAAACAAGTTACTTATGCACTTTGAAATAGTTCCTTGGACTTCGTTGCTTCTCCTATCACCAGTTTCAAGAATCACACTTTGATCCCAGAAAAACCCTCTTGGAGCGAATTCTACCCTAGAGATATGTAATTTGAATAGATTCCTTCAACATGATATTCCGTGTTCCGTACATGTTACATGCATGACGGATTCGACATACATGCATTCCTGAGTTGTGACCATGTGGATTACTGATTTTTCATCCTCTATAAAAGGAATAATTTCATATAGACTCGTGTACACATTTTCACAAGCTTTCCCTAACACAAGTTTCGAATTCGTTCATTTTTCACAGAAGAATACTTCTGGAGTGTATTCAACCTAATAGATATATAATTTACATGAATTCCATCAACATGGCATTCCGGGTTCCGTACATGATACATGCATGACGGATTCGAGAAACATGCGTTTCTGAGTTGTGAGCATGTGGATTAGTGAACTTTCATCCACCAAAGAAGGCATATATTACACTTTGAAATATTTACTCTGACTTCATAAGTTTTTTGTATCACCAGGTTCTAAAATCGGACATTTGGCAGTGGAAAACACACTTTGAGCGAATTCTCACCAATACACATGTAATTTACATTGTTTACATAACCATGGCATTCCGTATTCCGAACATGTTTCATGCATCACGGATTCCTCAAACATGCATTTCTGAGCTGTGAACATGCGCGTGACAGATGTTTCAACCACCAAACAAGTTACTTATGCACTTTGAAATAGTTCCTTGGACTTCGTTGCTTCTCCTATCACCAGTTTCAAGAATCACACTTTGATCCCAGAAAAACCCTCTTGGAGCGAATTCTACCCTAGAGATATGTAATTTGAATAGATTCCTTCAACATGATATTCCGTGTTCCGTACATGTTACATGCATGACGGATTCGACATACATGCATTCCTGAGTTGTGACCATGTGGATTACTGATTTTTCATCCTCTATAAAAGGAATAATTTCATATAGACTCGTGTACACATTTTCACAAGCTTTCCCTAACACAAGTTTCGAATTCGTTCATTTTTCACAGAAGAATACTTCTGGAGTGTATTCAACCTAATAGATATATAATTTACATGAATTCCATCAACATGGCATTCCGGGTTCCGTACATGATACATGCATGACGGATTCGAGAAACATGCGTTTCTGAGTTGTGAGCATGTGGATTAGTGAACTTTCATCCACCAAAGAAGGCATATATTACACTTTGAAATATTTACTCTGACTTCATAAGTTTTTTGTATCACCAGGTTCTAAAATCGGACATTTGGCAGTGGAAAACACACTTTGAGCGAATTCTCACCAATACACATGTAATTTACATTGTTTACATAACCATGGCATTCCGTATTCCGAACATGTTTCATGCATCACGGATTCCTCAAACATGCATTTCTGAGCTGTGAACATGCGCGTGACAGATGTTTCAACCACCAAACAAGTTACTTATGCACTTTGAAATAGTTCCTTGGACTTCGTTGCTTCTCCTATCACCAGTTTCAAGAATCACACTTTGATCCCAGAAAAACCCTCTTGGAGCGAATTCTACCCTAGAGATATGTAATTTGAATAGATTCCTTCAACATGATATTCCGTGTTCCGTACATGTTACATGCATGACGGATTCGACATACATGCATTCCTGAGTTGTGACCATGTGGATTACTGATTTTTCATCCTCTATAAAAGGAATAATTTCATATAGACTCGTGTACACATTTTCACAAGCTTTCCCTAACACAAGTTTCGAATTCGTTCATTTTTCACAGAAGAATACTTCTGGAGTGTATTCAACCTAATAGATATATAATTTACATGAATTCCATCAACATGGCATTCCGGGTTCCGTACATGATACATGCATGACGGATTCGAGAAACATGCGTTTCTGAGTTGTGAGCATGTGGATTAGTGAACTTTCATCCACCAAAGAAGGCATATATTACACTTTGAAATATTTACTCTGACTTCATAAGTTTTTTGTATCACCAGGTTCTAAAATCGGACATTTGGCAGTGGAAAACACACTTTGAGCGAATTCTCACCAATACACATGTAATTTACATTGTTTACATAACCATGGCATTCCGTATTCCGAACATGTTTCATGCATCACGGATTCCTCAAACATGCATTTCTGAGCTGTGAACATGCGCGTGACAGATGTTTCAACCACCAAACAAGTTACTTATGCACTTTGAAATAGTTCCTTGGACTTCGTTGCTTCTCCTATCACCAGTTTCAAGAATCACACTTTGATCCCAGAAAAACCCTCTTGGAGCGAATTCTACCCTAGAGATATGTAATTTGAATAGATTCCTTCAACATGATATTCCGTGTTCCGTACATGTTACATGCATGACGGATTCGACATACATGCATTCCTGAGTTGTGACCATGTGGATTACTGATTTTTCATCCTCTATAAAAGGAATAATTTCATATAGACTCGTGTACACATTTTCACAAGCTTTCCCTAACACAAGTTTCGAATTCGTTCATTTTTCACAGAAGAATACTTCTGGAGTGTATTCAACCTAATAGATATATAATTTACATGAATTCCATCAACATGGCATTCCGGGTTCCGTACATGATACATGCATGACGGATTCGAGAAACATGCGTTTCTGAGTTGTGAGCATGTGGATTAGTGAACTTTCATCCACCAAAGAAGGCATATATTACACTTTGAAATATTTACTCTGACTTCATAAGTTTTTTGTATCACCAGGTTCTAAAATCGGACATTTGGCAGTGGAAAACACACTTTGAGCGAATTCTCACCAATACACATGTAATTTACATTGTTTACATAACCATGGCATTCCGTATTCCGAACATGTTTCATGCATCACGGATTCCTCAAACATGCATTTCTGAGCTGTGAACATGCGCGTGACAGATGTTTCAACCACCAAACAAGTTACTTATGCACTTTGAAATAGTTCCTTGGACTTCGTTGCTTCTCCTATCACCAGTTTCAAGAATCACACTTTGATCCCAGAAAAACCCTCTTGGAGCGAATTCTACCCTAGAGATATGTAATTTGAATAGATTCCTTCAACATGATATTCCGTGTTCCGTACATGTTACATGCATGACGGATTCGACATACATGCATTCCTGAGTTGTGACCATGTGGATTACTGATTTTTCATCCTCTATAAAAGGAATAATTTCATATAGACTCGTGTACACATTTTCACAAGCTTTCCCTAACACAAGTTTCGAATTCGTTCATTTTTCACAGAAGAATACTTCTGGAGTGTATTCAACCTAATAGATATATAATTTACATGAATTCCATCAACATGGCATTCCGGGTTCCGTACATGATACATGCATGACGGATTCGAGAAACATGCGTTTCTGAGTTGTGAGCATGTGGATTAGTGAACTTTCATCCACCAAAGAAGGCATATATTACACTTTGAAATATTTACTCTGACTTCATAAGTTTTTTGTATCACCAGGTTCTAAAATCGGACATTTGGCAGTGGAAAACACACTTTGAGCGAATTCTCACCAATACACATGTAATTTACATTGTTTACATAACCATGGCATTCCGTATTCCGAACATGTTTCATGCATCACGGATTCCTCAAACATGCATTTCTGAGCTGTGAACATGCGCGTGACAGATGTTTCAACCACCAAACAAGTTACTTATGCACTTTGAAATAGTTCCTTGGACTTCGTTGCTTCTCCTATCACCAGTTTCAAGAATCACACTTTGATCCCAGAAAAACCCTCTTGGAGCGAATTCTACCCTAGAGATATGTAATTTGAATAGATTCCTTCAACATGATATTCCGTGTTCCGTACATGTTACATGCATGACGGATTCGACATACATGCATTCCTGAGTTGTGACCATGTGGATTACTGATTTTTCATCCTCTATAAAAGGAATAATTTCATATAGACTCGTGTACACATTTTCACAAGCTTTCCCTAACACAAGTTTCGAATTCGTTCATTTTTCACAGAAGAATACTTCTGGAGTGTATTCAACCTAATAGATATATAATTTACATGAATTCCATCAACATGGCATTCCGGGTTCCGTACATGATACATGCATGACGGATTCGAGAAACATGCGTTTCTGAGTTGTGAGCATGTGGATTAGTGAACTTTCATCCACCAAAGAAGGCATATATTACACTTTGAAATATTTACTCTGACTTCATAAGTTTTTTGTATCACCAGGTTCTAAAATCGGACATTTGGCAGTGGAAAACACACTTTGAGCGAATTCTCACCAATACACATGTAATTTACATTGTTTACATAACCATGGCATTCCGTATTCCGAACATGTTTCATGCATCACGGATTCCTCAAACATGCATTTCTGAGCTGTGAACATGCGCGTGACAGATGTTTCAACCACCAAACAAGTTACTTATGCACTTTGAAATAGTTCCTTGGACTTCGTTGCTTCTCCTATCACCAGTTTCAAGAATCACACTTTGATCCCAGAAAAACCCTCTTGGAGCGAATTCTACCCTAGAGATATGTAATTTGAATAGATTCCTTCAACATGATATTCCGTGTTCCGTACATGTTACATGCATGACGGATTCGACATACATGCATTCCTGAGTTGTGACCATGTGGATTACTGATTTTTCATCCTCTATAAAAGGAATAATTTCATATAGACTCGTGTACACATTTTCACAAGCTTTCCCTAACACAAGTTTCGAATTCGTTCATTTTTCACAGAAGAATACTTCTGGAGTGTATTCAACCTAATAGATATATAATTTACATGAATTCCATCAACATGGCATTCCGGGTTCCGTACATGATACATGCATGACGGATTCGAGAAACATGCGTTTCTGAGTTGTGAGCATGTGGATTAGTGAACTTTCATCCACCAAAGAAGGCATATATTACACTTTGAAATATTTACTCTGACTTCATAAGTTTTTTGTATCACCAGGTTCTAAAATCGGACATTTGGCAGTGGAAAACACACTTTGAGCGAATTCTCACCAATACACATGTAATTTACATTGTTTACATAACCATGGCATTCCGTATTCCGAACATGTTTCATGCATCACGGATTCCTCAAACATGCATTTCTGAGCTGTGAACATGCGCGTGACAGATGTTTCAACCACCAAACAAGTTACTTATGCACTTTGAAATAGTTCCTTGGACTTCGTTGCTTCTCCTATCACCAGTTTCAAGAATCACACTTTGATCCCAGAAAAACCCTCTTGGAGCGAATTCTACCCTAGAGATATGTAATTTGAATAGATTCCTTCAACATGATATTCCGTGTTCCGTACATGTTACATGCATGACGGATTCGACATACATGCATTCCTGAGTTGTGACCATGTGGATTACTGATTTTTCATCCTCTATAAAAGGAATAATTTCATATAGACTCGTGTACACATTTTCACAAGCTTTCCCTAACACAAGTTTCGAATTCGTTCATTTTTCACAGAAGAATACTTCTGGAGTGTATTCAACCTAATAGATATATAATTTACATGAATTCCATCAACATGGCATTCCGGGTTCCGTACATGATACATGCATGACGGATTCGAGAAACATGCGTTTCTGAGTTGTGAGCATGTGGATTAGTGAACTTTCATCCACCAAAGAAGGCATATATTACACTTTGAAATATTTACTCTGACTTCATAAGTTTTTTGTATCACCAGGTTCTAAAATCGGACATTTGGCAGTGGAAAACACACTTTGAGCGAATTCTCACCAATACACATGTAATTTACATTGTTTACATAACCATGGCATTCCGTATTCCGAACATGTTTCATGCATCACGGATTCCTCAAACATGCATTTCTGAGCTGTGAACATGCGCGTGACAGATGTTTCAACCACCAAACAAGTTACTTATGCACTTTGAAATAGTTCCTTGGACTTCGTTGCTTCTCCTATCACCAGTTTCAAGAATCACACTTTGATCCCAGAAAAACCCTCTTGGAGCGAATTCTACCCTAGAGATATGTAATTTGAATAGATTCCTTCAACATGATATTCCGTGTTCCGTACATGTTACATGCATGACGGATTCGACATACATGCATTCCTGAGTTGTGACCATGTGGATTACTGATTTTTCATCCTCTATAAAAGGAATAATTTCATATAGACTCGTGTACACATTTTCACAAGCTTTCCCTAACACAAGTTTCGAATTCGTTCATTTTTCACAGAAGAATACTTCTGGAGTGTATTCAACCTAATAGATATATAATTTACATGAATTCCATCAACATGGCATTCCGGGTTCCGTACATGATACATGCATGACGGATTCGAGAAACATGCGTTTCTGAGTTGTGAGCATGTGGATTAGTGAACTTTCATCCACCAAAGAAGGCATATATTACACTTTGAAATATTTACTCTGACTTCATAAGTTTTTTGTATCACCAGGTTCTAAAATCGGACATTTGGCAGTGGAAAACACACTTTGAGCGAATTCTCACCAATACACATGTAATTTACATTGTTTACATAACCATGGCATTCCGTATTCCGAACATGTTTCATGCATCACGGATTCCTCAAACATGCATTTCTGAGCTGTGAACATGCGCGTGACAGATGTTTCAACCACCAAACAAGTTACTTATGCACTTTGAAATAGTTCCTTGGACTTCGTTGCTTCTCCTATCACCAGTTTCAAGAATCACACTTTGATCCCAGAAAAACCCTCTTGGAGCGAATTCTACCCTAGAGATATGTAATTTGAATAGATTCCTTCAACATGATATTCCGTGTTCCGTACATGTTACATGCATGACGGATTCGACATACATGCATTCCTGAGTTGTGACCATGTGGATTACTGATTTTTCATCCTCTATAAAAGGAATAATTTCATATAGACTCGTGTACACATTTTCACAAGCTTTCCCTAACACAAGTTTCGAATTCGTTCATTTTTCACAGAAGAATACTTCTGGAGTGTATTCAACCTAATAGATATATAATTTACATGAATTCCATCAACATGGCATTCCGGGTTCCGTACATGATACATGCATGACGGATTCGAGAAACATGCGTTTCTGAGTTGTGAGCATGTGGATTAGTGAACTTTCATCCACCAAAGAAGGCATATATTACACTTTGAAATATTTACTCTGACTTCATAAGTTTTTTGTATCACCAGGTTCTAAAATCGGACATTTGGCAGTGGAAAACACACTTTGAGCGAATTCTCACCAATACACATGTAATTTACATTGTTTACATAACCATGGCATTCCGTATTCCGAACATGTTTCATGCATCACGGATTCCTCAAACATGCATTTCTGAGCTGTGAACATGCGCGTGACAGATGTTTCAACCACCAAACAAGTTACTTATGCACTTTGAAATAGTTCCTTGGACTTCGTTGCTTCTCCTATCACCAGTTTCAAGAATCACACTTTGATCCCAGAAAAACCCTCTTGGAGCGAATTCTACCCTAGAGATATGTAATTTGAATAGATTCCTTCAACATGATATTCCGTGTTCCGTACATGTTACATGCATGACGGATTCGACATACATGCATTCCTGAGTTGTGACCATGTGGATTACTGATTTTTCATCCTCTATAAAAGGAATAATTTCATATAGACTCGTGTACACATTTTCACAAGCTTTCCCTAACACAAGTTTCGAATTCGTTCATTTTTCACAGAAGAATACTTCTGGAGTGTATTCAACCTAATAGATATATAATTTACATGAATTCCATCAACATGGCATTCCGGGTTCCGTACATGATACATGCATGACGGATTCGAGAAACATGCGTTTCTGAGTTGTGAGCATGTGGATTAGTGAA